>NW_022589756.1:4803336-4907572 GCF_004348235.1 Phoca vitulina
GAGCACTGGGTGTTATGCACAAACAATGAATCATGGAACACTATATCGAAAACTAATGATGTAATGTATGGGGATTAACATAACAATAAAAAAAATTAAAAAAAAAATCAAACTTTTAGAAGCAGAAAATAGAATGGTGGTTGCCAGGTCCATGACACTAGGGATACTGGGAATTATTGCAGGAAGCATAAAGGGAATGGGGCTAATTAGACTAGTTCTAGATAATATTGGCTGGAGAGTAGTTTCCAATTGTGCCACCAGACTTCATTCTCATTGAGCCTGGTTCTGGATAAGCCTGAATTAGCAGTAGTAGAATGCCTTGCATCAATCTTTCTCTCCACCCTCTTCTTTCCCCTGGAATCCATCACTAGTGAATCATTGGGTAGAGTGCTTTTTGTCATTTTTCACAATTCAGCTGAATGTTTTTTGTAAAATGACAGCTTGAGAATTATTTATAAAATGGAGATACCCTATCTACCTCTCAAAATTGTTGTGAAAGAAAAATGTGATAATTCATGTATGGTTTATAGTTATGGTGTCTGATAATACTATGCACTCATTATACAGCAGTTGTAATAGTCAAAATGATAATAATGATTATGAAGCATAAACATCTTTCTCTCCCTTAGCTTATAATTAAAGTACTTAAAGGAACATAAAAATATAGAGAATCCTACATCAGCAATGAAAAAATAGAAAAAAGTACGATCCAGTAGACAGATATTTCTGCTAGTTATGTTGCAAACAACTAACTCACAAAGTCATTATGCAGAAAGCAGTACAATGCCGCAAGTGGTGAATAGAAAAGGTATTTGCAAACTGTCATGAATATCCATTTATCCCAAGGAAAAAAAACTGAAGGCAAATGAAGACTGTGAGAAATATGGAGAGCCTTCCAGTTAATGCCACTCTTCCTACTGCTGAACAACAACACAGAAAAGCAATTATTCTGGGTGATGTAAGAAGTCAGCAGGTGGGGAAACTTCTATTGCAGTAGCTTCAAGAAGGAATCTATTCACAGCCTCACCTAAACCAGTGATTCTCAAGACTACCTGCATGGTAAAATCATTTAGGACCTTTAAGAAATATTGATGGCTGGGTCCTTTTCCCCAGAGATTCTGATTTAATTGGTGCAACCAAGTTCTGAGAACCATTGAACCCGAACTGTAGGCCAAGATGAATTAAAACCTAGAAGAAGAAGGTTGGCTCCTAATGCAACAGCTTCATCATCACAGAAAAGAAACTCTGCAGTTCATCCATGATGCTGGCTCCCTCTCTATTCCCTCGGGCAACAGGATCAATGGATGTCTGAATGCAGCCTTCTATGGAGCAGGATGTGAGGGGATTCCAAGAGCATGACAAGGCACCAGTCCAACAACCTTGAATTTGATCAGGTTTCAGGCTATGGGAGAGCTCACCTGAAAAACAAGTGAACACAGCAAAGCCAGCAGAGCTTATTAAAAAAAAATCCATCATGAATAGAAAGAAAATAACATACTCAAGAAGATAAGAAATAAACTATTTTTGAAAAGTAAAACAGGACATTTTTTAAGTGTTTTGTGCTATTAATAAAATTTCAAGAAAGTGCAAAGTCTATAATAATAAACAGGAGGTAACAAGCAGAATAAAGTAGCAAAGAGTACTTTATAAAATTCACTGTACAAAAGTGGGTAGCATCATTGCTCCAGTTCTCAGCTATACTTAACTATTTGTTTATTAAACCAAATATATTATCAGTGACAGAGTTTTTCAAGAAAGAGGTTGTGACTGAAAAGTTATAGCACTCAAAATGATTGATCAAATGTGGAAGCTTACAGAAGACATTCTCACAAATGCAAACCATCAAAAAAATATATGACCTGAGGACCTATGCAAAAAATATATATAAGTAAAAAACAAAGATTAAAAAGAGTCTCTACAACATAGTCCTGCCAGCCAAGAGACATAATAAATAATAATTATAAATGGTACAAAATTCTAGACTGTAGTGCCATGAATGAAGAAATGGGAGAGAGAAAGTTGTTAGGAAATGAAACTATACCATTGTTTTCATATTACATGGGGAAGAACCTGGATATTACTTGTGTTAATATTAAGTATTAAAGGAATAGATACATTAAAATGGACATTTATCTTCTAAGTAACTAAAAGAAGATAGTATAAGACATGTTATCTTTAATGGAATAGCAGGAATCATAAAAAAGTATTAGAAATAGTGACAGAAATGAAATCAAATATATTAATTATCTCATCCAATCACATTAAAAAATTGTCTCTCATAAAACAAACATATATGTTTGTACATAAGAGATACATCCAAGATAGAGTGACAAAGACTGTAAGAATAAAAAAAAATTGGCAAAGATATTCCAAGCAACAGGAAAGAAAATGGAACCGGGGTTGGAATGTTAAGTCAGACAAAGTAGAATTCAAACCAAAAAAAGCATTAAAGACTGCAATTATGTTTTTGATAATGGATCCATCCATCCATTTTGGATATAATCCAAAATGGGAATATATATCAACCATGGACATTTAAGCACCACATAGCACAGCATCAAATCAAAGCAAAAATTATTAGAAACATATGGAAACACAGAGGAAACTAAAATAGTAGTGAGAGACTTTAACTCCTTGTACTTGATTAATCAAGTAGTTTGTGTGTGTGTGTGTGTGTGTGTGTGTGTGTGTGTGTGTGAAGAGGGAGAGAGAGAATAAGGATCTAAATATTAAAAGGTTTATTCCATTTGCCTCCAAACAAAGAAAAATATTTAACAAAGTTGAAAGTGGCAATACCAGCAACAGAGAGTCAAGATCAGAAATACACAGTCACCTATAGCCATACCCAATAAAATAGAAACTGATGAGGCATGCATCTTTCAGCACATATTTTTATACATGAAGAAATTAAACACAGTTTAGCATTGCTGTGGTGTTGAAATACTTGAGAAAATATGTCCATATATCCATGTGTGTAATATCCTTTTAATAAATTGTATTTTATTCCTAAAAAAAATGGTGCAGTGGTGGTGGCAGAGAATAAAAAAGGAACACCACTCCCAGAAAATACGCTATGTGTATAGTATGATGAGACAAATGTCACTGAGGTGTCTTGACCTCTCATTTTTCTCTCCAGGTTGGTGAGTACCATGCTTATTCATATCACCTCTGTGTTTGTTAGCAGAGCCAAATGACACTACATTTCCTTTCCTTTCTCCGCACACACCAATGTCAATGTGACCCTGGAAAATGAGATCTCCAACTATCATGTAACTGTTCAAAGCAACCTACTATACTACTTATTATGGCCTTTTACCATTTTTTCAGTGAAGTCACAATAAACCCCTTCTATTTGGGGGGCATACTTATATCCCTCTATAAATTGCCACATAATTAGCACAAGATCATGCAAGCACTTACCTATAGTAACAGTATTTTAATTTTGAATTTAAAATGTTTAAGGTAAGGAGTGCCTGGGTGGCTCAACCTGTTAAGCATCAGCCTTCAGCTCAGGTCATGATTGCAGGGTCCTGGGATCGAGCCCCACATTGGACTCCCTGCTCAGCAACAGCTCCCTCTCCCTCTGCTGCTCTCTCGTGCTCTCTCTTTCACTCCTTCTCTCAAATGAATAAATAAAATCTTTTAAAAAACTGTTTAAGATAAAATAAATTTCCATGGACTAGAATTTGGATTATTTATAAAAGAGATAAAGTTAACGCTTTAACTATTTTTAATAACTTTTAAATCTGAGTTTGAGTTTAAAATAAATTTTAAATAGAAATACATTTTCTCTTTTTTTGCTTCCTATTTTTAAATTTAATTTAATTTAAATTAATTAACATATAGTGTATTATTAGTTTCAGAGGTAGAGTTCAGTTATTCATCAGTTAGAAATATATTTTCTTGGGACAATTGTGTGGCTCAGTCAGTTAAGTGTCTGCCTTTGGCTCAGGTCATGATCCCAGGGTTCTAGGATTGAGTGCTGCATCAGGCTCCATGCTCAGCGGAGAGTCTGCTTCTCCCTCTACCTCTGCCCCTCCCCCCTCACTTGTGGTCTCCCTCTCACTCACTCTCTCTCTCAAATAAATGAGTAAAAGAAGTATATTTTCTTAAATATTTAATGACAATACAGAAATAGGACATTGATACTACTGTACAATTTTTTTCAATGAATTCTTGCATAATAAATTTTTTAAATTTCTCATATTCTGCTCATTTCATCTCATCAATAATCTTATGAGACAGATAAGAAAGATATAATCCTATTTTGCAAGAAATAGAACAAAGCCATCTAGAAGCAATTATCTCCTCCAATAGTTAATATCTTGTAGAATCTGGTCTAGCTGGCATGAATTGCACAGTTTTATTGTGGTTGGGCAAGTGGCATGTACAATTTAAAAAAAGAGAGAGAAAGGGAACTAAGATTATTTGAATGCCTGCTCTAAGTGAGACACCATTTGTTGGAACAAATAAAAGTAAAGTCAACACTGTTATTTAATACAGCTAGAGAATGTGGGGTTTAGTTACTCAAACATTCTGATTATAAAAATATCTAAATATTTGTCAGTTGGCAATCAAAAAGAGGATTGTAGTCATTGTAAGATAGGTACAAAAGGATAGGTTACAAAAATCAAGAATAAAACACTATGAATAAGGCAAAATGGCAGAGGAGTAGGAGACTTAAATTTCATCTGGTCCCAGGAATTCAGCTAGATATCAAACCATTCAGAACACCTACAAACTCAACAGGATATTGAAGAAAAGAATAGCAGCAATTCTATGAACAGAAAAGCGACCACTTTCTCGAAGTGTATATTTTTCTGGGATCATTGTTGCCCTTTTAGCATTTTGTTCCCTCATTCATCTATTCTCCTCTGGACAAAATGACAAGATAGAAAAACACACCTAAAAAAAAACAAGAGGCAGTATTGACTGCCAGGGACCTAATCAACACATAGTAAGATGCTGGAAATAGATTTCAGAATGACAATTATAAAGATATTAGCTGGGCCTGAAAAAGGCGTAGAAGATACTAGAGCATCCCTTTCTGGAGAAATAAAAGAACTAAAATCTAACCAAGGCAAAATCAAAAAGGCTATTAACGAGGTGCAGAGAGAGAATGACGCAGAAGAGAGAATTAGTGATACAGAAGACCAAATGATGGAGAATAAAGAAGCTGAGAAAAAGAGAGATAAACAAGTACTGGATCATGAGGGGAGAATTTGAGAGATAAGTGCTACCATAAAGTGAAACAACATTAGAATAATTGGGATCCCAGAAGAAGAAGAGAGAGAGGGGCAGAAGGTATATTCGAGCAAATTATCGCAGAGAACTTCCCTAATTTGGGGAAGGAAACAGGCATCAAAATCCAGGAGGCACAGACAACCCCCCTCAAAATCAATAAAAATAGGTCAACACCTCGACATCTAATAGCAAAACTCACAAGTCTCAGAGACAAAGAGAAAATCCTGAAAGCAGCTTGGGACAAGAGGTCTGTAACCTACAAGGGCAGAAACATTAGATTGGCAGCAGACCTATCCACAGAGACCTGGCAGGCCAGAAAGGACTGGCAGAATATATTCAGAGCACTAAACAAGAAAAATATGCAGCCAAGAATACTATATCCAGCTAGGCTGTCATTGAAAATAGAAGGAGAGATGAAAAGCTTCCAGGACAAACAAAAACGAAAAGAATTTGCGAACACAAAACCAGCCCTACAAGAAATATTGAAAGGGGTCCTCTAAGCAAAGAGAGAGCCTAAAAGTAACATAGACCAGAAAGGAACACAGACAATATACAGTAACAGTCACCTTACAGGCAATACAATGGCAGTAGATTCATATCTTTCAATAGTTACCTTGAATGTAAATGGGCTAAATGCCCCAATCAAAAGACACAGGGTATCAGATTGGATAAAAACACAAGACCCATTGATATGCTGTCTGCAAGAGACTCATTTTAGACCCAAAGACACCTCCAGATTGAAAGTGGGGGAAGGGATAATTTACCATGTTAATGGACACCAAAAGAAAGCTGGGGTGGCAATCCTTATATCAGACAAATTAGATTTTAAACCAAAGACTAATAAGAGATGAGGAAGGATACTATATCCTATTTAAAGGGTCTATCCAACAAGAAGATCTAACAATTGTAAATATCTATGCCCCTAACATGGGAGCAGCCAATTATATAAGCCAATTAATAACAAAAGCAAAGAAACACATTGACAACAATACAATAATAACGGGGACTTTAACACCCCCTCACTGAAATGGACAGATCATCTAAGCAAAGATCAACAAGGAAATAAAGGCTTTAAATGACACATTGGACCAGATCAACTTCACAGATACATTCAGAACATTCCATCCTAAAGCAACAGAATACACATTCTTCTCTAGTGCCCATGGAACATTCTGCAGAATAGATCAGATCCTGGGTCACAAATCAGGTCTCAACCAGTACCAAAAGATTGGAATCATTCCCTGCCTATTTTCAGACCACAATGCTTTGAAACTAGAACTCAATCACAAGAGGAAAGTCGGAAAGAACTCAAATACATGGAGGCTAAAGAGCATCCTACTAAAGAATGAATGGGTCAACCATGAAATTAAAAAGGAATTTAAAAAATTCATGGAAACCAATGAAAACGAAAACACAACTGTTCAAAATCTTTGGGATGCAGCAAAGGCAGTCCTAAGTGGAAAGTATATAGCAATACAAGCCTTTTTCAAGAAACAAGAAAGGTCTCAAATGCACAACCTAACCTTACACCTAAAGGAGCTGGAGAAAGAACAGCAAATAAAGCCTAAACTCAGCAGGAGAAGAGAAATAATAAAGAACAGAGCAGAAATCAATGAAATAGAAACCAAAAGAACAGTAGAACAAATCAACAAAACTAGGAGCTGGTTCTTTGAAAGAATTAATAAGATTGATAATCCCCCCCCCCCCAAAAAAGATTGATAAACCCCTGGCCAGACTTATCAAAAAGAAAAGAGAAATGACCCAAATAAATAAAATCATGAATGAAAGAGATCACAACCAACACCAAAGAAATGCAAACAGGTATAAGAACATATTATGAGCAACTATATGCCAGCAAATTAGATAATCTGGAAGAAATGGATGCATTCCTAGAGACGTACAAACTAACAAAACTGAACCTGGAAGAAATAGAAAACCTGAACAGACCCATAACCAGTAAGGAAATTGAAGCAGTAATCAAAAATCTCCCAACAAACAAGAGCCCAGGACCAGATGGCTTCCCAGGGGAATTCTACCAAACATTTCAAGAAGAATTAATACCTATTCTTCTGAAACTGTTCCAAAACAAAGAAATGGAAGGAAAACTTCCAAACTCATTTTATGAGGCCAGCATTACCTTGATCCCAGAACCAGACAAAGACTCCATCAAAAAGGAGAATTACAGACCAATATCCCTGATGAACATGGATGCAAAAATTCTCACCAAAATACTAGCCAATAGGATCCAACAGTACATTAAAAGGATTATTCACCACGACCAAATGGGATTTATTCCTGGGCTGCAGGGTTGGTTCAACATCCACAAATCAATCAATGTGATACAATATATTAATAAAAGAAAGATCAAGAATCATATGATCCTCTCAATAGATGCAGAAAAAGCATTTGACAAAGTATAGCACTCTTTCTTGATTAAAACTCCCCACAATGTAGGGATAGAGGGTATATACCTCAATATCATAAAAGTCATCTATGAAAAACCCACTGCGATTATCATACTCAATGGGGTTCTATATTCTGATTGAGGTGATGGTTTCATCAGTGTCTGCATTTATCAAACTCACCAAATTGTATACTTATATTCTATGTGTTATGATGTATGTAAATTTTGCTTCAATGAAAAAATGTTTAAATATAGAATGAACAGCTTTATAAGTTTTAGCTTACTTTTCCAATCTGTATCATTCTAGACACAGAGCTTTCCTTAGTGTATCAACCCCTGTAGACCATGCCTTTGTAGACCTCCTAAATTTTTAGTATTAGGCAGTAAATGAGGCAATCAAAGGCAGGGGAGAAGGAAGTGAATAGAAATTAATAATAAATATATAAATAATTACTAGGAAAAAATTAGCTAAAGAAATGAAGATCATTACACCAAAAACTCTAAGACATAGACAAAAAAACTGAAGACACAAATATATGAAAAGATAACTTGTGTTCATGGATCAGATAACTTAATATTGCTAAAATGTCCATACTAACCAAAGCCATCTATAGATTCAATGCAATCCCTATAAAAATTCCAATGGCATTTTTCACATAAGTATAAAAAACAATCCTAAAATTCACATAGAACACAAAAGACTCCAAATAGCCAAAGGAATCTTGAGAAAGAATAAAGCCGGAAGCCTCACACTTCCTTGTTTCAAACTATACTACAAAGTGATATAATCGAAACAGAATGGTACTGGCATAAAAATAGACACATAGATTAATGGAACATAATCCAGAGCCCAGAAATAAACCCACACATATATGGTCAACTAATATTTGACAAGGAAGCCAAGAATACTCAATGAGGAAAAGTTGGTCCCTTCAATAAATGGCATTGACAAAACAGAATATTCACATGGAATAGAATAAAACTGGGCCCCTCTCATACACCACTCAAAAAATTAGCTCAAAATCTATTAAAGACTTAAACGTAAGATCTCAAACCATAAAAATCCTAAAATAAAAGATAGGGAAAAGGCTCTTTGACATTGGTATTGGCAATGATATTTTGGATGTGACAACAAAAGCACAAGCAACAAAAGCAAAAATAAACAAGTGGTACATCAAGCTATTAACGCTTCTGCACAGAAAATGAGTCAACAAAATGAAAAGGCAAACCATGGAATGGGAGAAAATATTTGCAAATTATATATCTTAAAAGGAATTAATATCCAAAATATATAAGGAACTCGTGTAACTCAATAACAGAAATAAAAATAATAGTGCTCCAATTTAAAAGTGGACAAAGGATCTGAATTGACATTTTTCTGAAGAAAACATACGCATGACCAACAAGTACACGAAAAGGTGTTCAATATCACTCATAATCAGGGAAACGCAAATCAAAACCGCGATAAGGTATCTCCTCAAACCTGTTAGAATGGCTATTATCAAACAGACAAGAAATCACAAGTGTCGGTGAAAATGTGGAATAAGGGAATCTTGGTGCACTCTTGTTGGACATGTAGACTGGTGTGGCTAATATGGAAAATAGTATGGAAGTTCCTCAAAAAATTAAAAATATAACTACCCTATGATCAGTAATTGCACTATTTTACCAAAAAATGAAAATAAAAATGCTGATTTTAAAAGATACATGTTTATTGCAGCATCTTTTACAATAGGCAAGATATGGAGGCAATGGGGATATCCATCAATAGATGAATGAATAAAGAAGATGTGTTACATATACATATGATGGAATATTATTTAGTCATAAAAAGAAGGAAATCTTGCCATTTATGACAACATGGATGGAACTTGAGTTCATTATGCTAAATAAAATAAATTAAACAGAGAAAGACAAATACCAAATGATCTCACTTATATGTGGAATCTAAAAAAGCCAAATTCATAAAAACAGAGTTGTTTCCACAAGCAAGGGTGTGGGAGAAATGGAAAGATATTGGTCAAAGGCTACAATTTTTCAGTTACAAAAGAAATAAATTCTGGGGATCTAATGTACAGCATGGGGACTATAATTGACAATACAGTATTGTGCACTTGAAAGGTGCTGTGAGAGTAAATCTTAAATGTTCTCATCACAAAAGAATTGTAATCAAGTAAAGTGATGAAGGTGCTAACTAACTCTATTGCAGTAATTATTTTACAATATATAATGATATCAAATTATCAGTTATAAGGTTGTACATCTTAAACTTGCACAATGTTAAATGTCAATTATTGGGTTGTTTTTTTTTTTTAGTTTCAAATTTTTATTTAAATTCCAGTTAGTTAACATACAGTGTAATATTAGTTCCAGGTATAGAATTTAGTGACTCATCACATACATATAACACCTAGTGCTCATCACAACCAGTGCCCTCCTTAATACTCATCACCCATTTAACACATCCTTCCACCCACCTGCCCTCCAGCAACCCTATAGAGTTTGTTCTCTATAGCTGAGTCTGTTTTATGCTTTGCCTCTCTCTTTTTCCCCATCCTCATTTATTTTCTTTCTTAAATGTCAATTATTTCTTTTTTAATTAATTTTTTTATTTAAATTCAATTAGTCATCATATAGTACATCATTAGTTTCAGACGTAGTGTTCAACAATTCATCAGTTGTGTATAACACCCAGTGCTCATTACATCATGTACTCTCCTTGTCAATTATTTCTTAATAAAGCTGGAAAAAAATAAATGATTAAATGAATGACTCAAGATACATGAGCAGCTGGAACATCATAACCAAGCCAGAAGCATGAAAACTAATAAATACATTCATATCCAACTTTCCATGTACATTCTCATGCCATCTATCTGCTTGGAATGTTTCCTCACTACTCTCTTTGTTGGTCCAAATCCACCCAGAAATAGTCACTTGTGGTTCCAACATCAAGGAGTAAGATACCTGGGAGGTAACTTAAAAAGTTCAAGGGCAGTGGCAAGCTCCCCCAGCACTGTATGTGCATCTTTTTAAAGTTTAAGCTTTTTAATTTGTTGATGCAGTAGAGATGGGACTACAGTATTGTCTCAAGTAGAGGAGTTATTATTGAAAAGTGTTCTGTCTTGCTAAGCTGCCTGTCTCCTGGTGCTTTGGATGGAGAACGGGCTTTTGTTTGGGGTTTTCATCTGCACCTGCTGACATTTCTGGGTTGCCCATTTCTTTAGCCCCAATTTCAGGATATATGAGGCAGAAAGGGAGCCCAGGCAACTCACCATCATATCATTCCTTGGGGCATGAGATCCATTACCTGTCTGCCTTCATCTCCACATCCTTCCAAGCTTTCTTGTATTTGTTTTCTATTTAATGTTCAGCATTTTTAGTTGTACTTAGCATAAGAACTATGGAAAAGTACTACACCATCTTCCTGGAAGCAGTCTCCCCTGTGTATATTCTTTATCACTCTAAATTGTTATTCTTTGCTTTTCTATATCTCCCGTATTAAGTACTTATTGCCATAATACTACTGTGGGACAAACCACATCAAAACTCAATGATTAAAAACTATATGCCTTTATTTGCTCATGAGTCTTTGAGTTGGTGATTAGGAATGGACAGTTCCTTTGGACTTAGCTGGTCTTGTTTGCATGCTTGATAACTGACCACTTGTCAGCTAGGATTGCTTGGCTCTGTTCCACATGCTTTTATATCCTTCTAGGAAGCTCACCCTGATTCAGGTTCACAGTTGAAGGAAAAGGTGCAAAAAATGGAAGAAAAGTTTGCAAATCCTTTTTCAAGCCTCAGGTAACTCACATCAGCTAAAATGCATAAATACAGAGAACAAACCCGAGGTTGTGGGGCGGGGGGGAGTAAAAGAGAGGAGTGTAATAGGTCAAGGGCATTAAGAGGTACAGATTTCCAGGTATGAAATAAATAACCATGGAGATGAAAAGTGCAGCATGGAGAATATAGTCAATATTATTGTAATAATGTATGGTAACAGATGATAACAACACTTATCATGGTAAGCATTGTGTAATGTATAGAATTGTCAAATCACTATGTTGTGCACCTGAAACTAATATAACATTGTACATCAGCTATATTTCAATAATAAATATTTTTTAATAAAATAAAATGCCATTGGTCAAAGCAAGTCACATGGCCAAACTCAGAATCAAAGTGCATAGAAACAGACTATGCTTTCAGGGAGAAGAACTCAAAATCTCATGGCAAAGCTTACATATACAGACAGGATCAAGAATTGGGGTCATTCATCACAACACGTGCCCTCTTTAACACCCATCACCTGGTTACCCCATCCTCCACCCCCCTCCCTTCTGTAACCTTCAGTTTATGGCTAATTGAACATAATTTTAAAAATGAATGAATAAATGAATATGCACATAAAAAAAAGAATTGGTGATCATTCACACAACTAGTCTACCACTCTCCCACCAAAGGTTAAGATCCTTAAGAGCAAAGAGAGATATTTTGCCTTATGCAGCCATATACCTCAAACATTTAAAGTGCAAAAGACTCAAAGTAAGTGCTCATTAAATGTTAGAATGAATGAATGGGTAAATGAATGATTGACTAGCAGTGTTTCGATATACTTGCCAACCATTTGGAGATTGAAAGGCAGACTTCCTTGGTCTCTTGAACTCATCTTTAGATTTGAGTCTTTGGTATCTAGAGAGTTGCTAGTAATACACCTCCCATCAGGACATTTTCCAATTAGGATATCCCGGCAAACAATTTTTTTCAGGAATCTTAACTCTCCACAGCAAACTACTTTGCCTTGAAAACAATTCACTAGCAAAAAGATCTTGTCTGTACCAACAGTGAGCATTAGAAATTTCAAAGCAGGCAACATTCCCCAACATAACAAGACCTACCTCATTTTATATTAATCTGATCTTTTGCCTATAATGGAATGGAGGTTTGCTACATTCACTGGGACTTGTCTATTTGGGATTGCAGATGGGCCTTAGCTCCTGAGCTAACTATTTCTCCAAGTATCCAACACTTTCTTCTCCCATTCTGGTTTCTTCCATGTTGCTCACAGCATAAAGAACATTACTACCTTATAATGACTCTTATGCCTCAGTTGGAAACAAAGTTCAGTGTAAGTGCATATACTTAGACAATCCCTAGAGATGTCCATGAAGCTTTAACTGGAATGTAACCTACATAAACCAACTTTCATCAGATAGACTTATACTGTGAATCCTAAAATTACAGCGCTCATTTCTTTTAAGATTGTGCAGACTGAAAATACAATTTATTTTGAGATGATTGTTGACATTCCCCATGATTGATATATAATATCTTTATGATGGATACTATGGTATTTCATGATGCTGCCCTCCACTTCTGAAATCAATGCCACCTTGCTGTCCTACAAAATATTTCTCAACACCCTTGACAAAAGAATTTACAATAACTCTTGAAACATCTAATTTCCTTTCCAAATATATTGGTATGTGGTAAAAGATACATAGCAAATTATGTCTCGAGGCGATTTGAAAAGGTTACATTTTGTTTTTAAAAAAATCAACTGTTGCTAAGAGCACTAGTCTTATGTTTAAATTTCAAGAAAGACCTGGAATAAAAAAATAAATTAAAAAACCTCATCCGATTGGATAGTTTCATAATGCACAAGGAAAGTAATATATTTTCTGTCTTCACTTCTGTAAAAGAAATAAAACAAATATGAAAAGGAAGAAAATGGAGACAACAAGGAAAGATGTTTCCTTGTTTTCTCTTTCTACTTTTATATCTCCATGCTTAACTACTTCCAGCTATTTCTCCAAGTTTCCAACAGTTTCTTCTCCCATTCTGGTCTCTTCCACATTGCTCAGAGCAATGTGGTACTAACTATATTTATAGCATTAACTGTAAAACCCACCTGTTTTATATAATGAGAATGATTAATTAAATAAAAACCTGAACCAATGGCAAAACTTGAAGTAGTTACAAGAATCTGGTTCAGGAACTCATAATTATTGCAAAATTAAAAAAAAAAAAAAAACATCTATTATGCAGCAATGCCCTGCAGGGATTTTCATTCATTGACTTATCACTAAATATTTAATGAATAGCTATTATGAGTAAGGCATGCTGGATATAGTGAGACAACAAAAGGATTGTTCAGGGTCTAAAAAGTTCAGAGCTACTAAAGAAGATAAAACAATGGAATTAGATAGATAGACAAATAGATACATAGATGATAAAGAAAAAGAGAGACAGAGACCATATAGTGCAAGAGGAAAGAGAAGAAAATTTAAACAATAGAAAGTAAGTTCTATGGGCCATCAAGAGAGAAATTTCCCTGGCCACTAGAGGAAAGTTGTGGTTTATGATCCTAAAAGAGGTAAGAAGAAAGAGTGTAGGTATGAGGTGGTGAGAAGTGCTCTAATTTTAGAGTGGCTAGAGGAAGTGAGATGGAGTAGAAAAATCAGGAAAGTTTGCAAAACAGAAAAGTGTGAAAATACCTAGGGAAAAAGAAGTGGTTCCATTTGGTAGGAACACAGGAGCACAGAGAACATGTGGAAAATACAAGAAACAAGATTAGCAATGTAATTCAAGGCAACTTGCATCCCAGAGGTGGAAAATTACATGGAAACCCAGCATCAAACAAATTTTAAATTAAACAGATATTTTGTTTCTCCTGCCTATTAAATTTTTAGTGTAACTAATTCTAAACGTTTCATAAACTAGCTAAGACTGTGAAAATAATCACTAAACAAACACCAGAACATTTTTGAAAACAAGAATATATTTTACTGTATCCCCAATACTTTCCCATGTATAATTCCAAAGAGCAGTCCAAGGTTTTCCTCTGCCTAGATGTTTAGATGATAAATTGAAATAATTTTCCAACCCCGTTAGAAAAGTCATATTCCAGGCCAGAGCAAATAGCAAAAGCTAAATAGAAAAATAAACACATACGCAACAAAAAGAGAAAGAGAGAAATCAATATTGATCTAGAAGCCAAGAAGTTATCTGAAGAATTTCTGGTTTATGCTATATTTCACCCTGTTTTGAAAATTGGAAGAAAAAGTACTGTAGGCAACCAGAGCTATGCAGATATGTTTTTATTGCTGCCTCATTTGTTTTACCACCAAAGCCAGAGCAAAAGACCATAAACCTTTCCATGAAACCCTGATCTCTGGAAGGGTGTGTAAATGGAACTATAAAAAATGCACTGAAAGCTGATATTTGGCAGTCAGTCAAAATCGCTCCATTTCTGAAATTAAATGGCATGGCCTCTCCAAGAATGAGAGATGAGGGACTCGAAAGGCTGCTGCATTATTTCTGCAACTATAAGCCAGATGGTTTTAAAAGCCAAATGCTCCACACATGAGTAAGTCACTGCTCTAAATGAATTTCTTTGGGATCTGCAAAATGGAACCTGAGCTGTCCATACCATTGGGATATGTTCCACTGCACATCAACCTGTTAATAAAATGCTTACCAGCTCATTCAACATTTTACCTAAAGAAAAATCGTAGTAGCAAAAGGCCCTAAATAGCATGTTTAGAAAAAGCATAATGTAATCCTTAGCATGCACAGGGAATACAGAATCCCAAATCATGTGTGACAAAAAATCTTTTCATTCAGGGAGGTAGGGACTGAGAACAATAACAGGTGTATTTAAATTAATTGCTCCTAATAAAGTGAAAGCTGTGAAAGCAATACAGCTTTAATGAAGTACAAATTCTAGAGCTAAAGTAAATTTAGTGAAGATATAGGACCTATGAAATCCAAACAGAGCTAATCATCTGATTCAAAGATTCTGATCATTACCAGTACCATAACTGCTATTCCTGTGCCTCATTCACTGCTCCTAGAACTGCCTGTATATGATCTCCCAACCTGCCAATGCTGCCATGGCCCCTCAAAGAACAAAGAGCAATGGCCTTTTCTGTGTCACCCTTAGAGTTGTGTCATAGTTGAAAAATGGTAGCTCAGTTGGTTAAGTATCCAACTGTTGATTTTGGCTCAGGTCATAATCTTAGCATTGTGAGATTGAACCCCACATCAGGCTCCATGTTGAGTGTGGAGCCTGTTTAGGATTCTCTCTCCCTCTGTTCTCTCTCTCTTTCTCTCTCTTTCTTTCTCTATCTCTCTAAAAAAAAAAAAAAAAAATGGCAAGGAACTAAGAGATATAGCTCTTAACATTTGTATTAATCTGTAGTAGTCAGGGTTCTCCAGAGAAACAGAACCAATAGAACATATAGAAGAGGAGCCCTATTATGGGAATCAGCTCACACAATTATGAAGGCTGACATATGCCACAAGATCCTGTCTGCAAGCTGGAGAACCAGGGAAGCTGATGGCATAACTCCTAGTCCAAGGCTGAAAACCAGGAGCTCTGATGTCCAAGGGCAGGAGAAAAATAGCTCTCCTAAATCAGGAAGAGACAGTAAATTCACCCTCCTTCCATTTTTTTTCTATTTGAGCCCTCAATGATGCCCACTCACATTGGTGATCTTCTATACCTAGTCTAGTAAGAAATTCAAATGTTAATTTCTTCTGGAAACACCCTCACAGACACACCAGAAGTAATGCTTGCCAGCTATCTAGGCATCCCTTAGGCCACTGAGTTAACACAAAAATTAATCATCACAGCATTCTATTTTTAAAATAAACAAAAACACACAGGGCCATTTTCCCTAAGAAATAATTTCAACACCCAAGTCTAAATGCTGTGCTCAGAAACCTTGTCTTTTCATTCTCCCAGAGAGTACACTGCTCTCCTTCAACAAAAGGGTTCATTCTTATTTCCTGTTTCTTCAGTTTTCTATAGGACTATATTGCTTCCTTGAAGCTTCCAAAAGATTTATTTACTTCTACCACTACCACTGCCAATGGAGACTTGGTCATGCTTCTCTCCTCCCTCTGGCAAGGGGTAGCAAGCTCCTACCACAAGACCAGTTTCAGGCCTTTTCACCTGAGTGCCAGGACCAAGAAGAAGTGTAGGAAGCTCTTTGCTTCTTTCAACCCCCAGGCCTGCCTCATGTTTTGCCTTATTTTTGGAATGACTGCCAGTGGGAATGTCCAATTCCTTCATGGGAAAACTCATCACCACTTACAAGGATAGGACCATGCCCTCAGGGCTTTAAAAATTAATCACAAAATAATAAGACTCGGGAACATGTTTCTAGATAGGAGTTACTGGCTTATTGTGTCTCATTTATGATCAATTATTTATACTCCATTAACTACATTTTAGTTAGACATCTCCCTGAAGGCATACGAGTTGGCTTTATCTCATCCATTAGTTTAACAAAGGTCCACCAAGTATCTATTGTGAACAAGGCCATCCCTGAGATGCTGAGGAAAGGAGGTAGATAACTATATGAAAAGTGTCCCTGCTTTTTTTTTTTTTTTTTTTTTTTTTAAAGATTTTATTTATTTATTTGAGAGAGAGAGAATGAGAGAGAGCAAGTACATGAGAGGGGGGAGGGTCAGAGGGAGAAGCAGACTCCCTGCCGAGCAGGGAGCCCGATGCGGGACTCGATCCAGGGACTCCAGGATCATGACCTGAGCCGAAGGCAGTCGCTTAACCAACTGAGCCACCCAGGCGCCCCGTGTCCCTGCTTTCAAAGCACTCATAATTTGGTGGAGAAGACAAGACCTGTGCGTGGAAAGACATATGGAATACAGGGTGGTGGGAAGTAAAGGAAAGCATGGGTAAAAGCTAATCTTACAAAAAAAAAAATCAATCCTTAATGACCTCATACAAAGGCCTTCTAAAGTTAATAGCACCCAGAAAGTCCTTATGTTTCATTTTCCATCTTTGATATTAGAAAGAAACCAAAAAGCCTAATTTTCCTTCCTTCCTTCCTTCCTTCCTTTTCTTTTCTTTTTCTCTTTCTTTCTTTCTTCTTTTTCTTTCTTTCTTTCTTTCTTTCTTTCTTTCTTTCTTTCTTTCTTTCTTTCTTTCTTTCTCTCTTCTTTCTCTCTTTCTTTTTTCTTTCTTTCTTTCTTTCTTTCTTTCTTTCTTTCTTTCTTTCTTTCTTTCTTTCTTTCTTTTCTTTCTTTCTTTCCTTGGAAGTCAAGTAGTGATAGATAATAGGAAGAGGTGTACAAGGAAAGATCTAAGAAACCTTCATTAAAATACCCTGGACAGCTCTCTGTGAACCAGTTAATGCCTCTTCTTTAACCAAATTTGACTTTAATATGCAGAGGGAATGCAGGATAATTTCACAGTAGAGTTTATGGAAATGGCAGAGTAAAAATTATTCTTTGCTTGCTGTTAGAGTAAATTCCATCTGATCATTATTGAAGGTGAATAGACAATTCCTCCAGGATGTTTAAAAGGTCTTTCTTCCTCCATTTCTCCAGGTCTGCCTTTCATCCTGTTTTTTCTCCTCTATGATTTACACTGAAAATAATAGGAGACTTTACAAAATCATTTCACTTCAAATATTTGAACATCTATGATAGAAATCCACAGTTTTCATTCACTTGATTTGATTGAGCTTAATGTATCAAAGTATAGAATAAATACAAGAATTAAAAAGCTCCATGGTTGTAAGGATGATTATTCCTATCTTTTCATGGGGCTATCATGTTCAAATGGATTCTTACTGATTTAATTTTTTCATGTATGAAACACTAACAGTACTTGGGAATTGTTTTACACAGTGGAGCTCTGGACTTCAGCTACTCCCTGTGTTTTGCTTTAGTTGTTGCTTGTACAATATCGTGCCTCCTCAGCTAGAATGGAAACTTCTCAAAGGCTTGATAACTTGCATTTACTTTGTGTTCCTCTCAATACATGGAATAGCATTAAGCAAATTTTTTTATGGTTGGCATTTACTAAACATACTTAATTTAGTTAGTTTAGTTACATACTTGATTCATTGGTTGAAATGTGTACTTGAAAGTTGTGTAATTTTAATCAAAATAACATTTTGGAAGTCCATTTATATTATCCTTTTAAAGGTATTTTATCTTAAAAGGAATGATTTTTCTTAGCTCATCACATCATTTGCCTATATTTTTTAGCCATATTACCATTCTTCATCATCTACTTGCCCTTGTCTTCCTAAATATTTAATGATTTAAAAACTAACACAACTTCACTCAGGAAAGCAAATTTATTCATAGTCTATCTGTTTCTGCCCAAATCTTAATCATAAAGAATTTAGTCTTTTAGAATACTAGCTTAACCCATTTGGACTACTCTTTAAAAATACCATAGACTGGGTTGCTTATAAACAACAGAAATTTATTTTTCAACAGTTTTAGAAGCTGGGAAGTCCAAGATCCAGGTGCCAACAGATTCTGTGTCTGGTGAGAGCAACTTCTGCTTCACAGATGGCACATTTTCACTCCCTATGTCCTCAAGTGGTGGAAGCGGTGACAGAGCTCTCTGGGGCCTCTTTTATAAGGACACTACTAATCCCATTCATAAGAGCTCTGCCCTTGTGACCTAATCACCTCCCAAAGACCCCACCTCCTAATACCATCATGTTGGGGGAATAGAATTTCAACATATGAATTTTGAGGGAACACAAACAGTCAGCTCATACCAAATAAAAATAACCACTACCACTCTTAATTTATTCATTATCTTCTTAGATAACACTTTCTTAAAGAGCACAAGTTATAAGCCAAATTCATTCTACAAAGGTGAGAAAATTAATATGAGAGTAAGCCTCACTGATAAGCTGTGAGCTTTGGGGTCATCACTTGAATTCTCTGTGTCCGTCAAAACACCTTTCTTTCCTTCCAATTTTCTAGCCACATGAGGAATGAGGGAAAATAACATACCCCACAAGGAAAATTATTACATACAATAAGAGGTCCTTAGAAAGAGTGGCTCCATAATTTAGAAGAGTTGAATGAAAATGTAAAGAAAGATACAATTAGGAAGTGGAAGAACATCTAAGAATCCCTTTAGGTAAACTCACTCTTGTTGAAAGCTTCAAGAGTAAGTTGAGCATGGGGCATAAGCATCTAAGATTCCTCAGATCCACCTGCTCCTCCTTGACACATTATGGCAAAGAACTGAAGCCTGTCTTCCAAAGAATACTGAAGGATTGACCTTAGACATTTATTTATTTATTTATTTATTTATTTATTTTATTTAAAGATTTTATTTATTTATTTGACAGAGAGAGAGAGATAGCGAGAGCAGGAACACAAGCAGGGGGAGTGGGAGAGGGAGAAGCAGGCTTCCTGCCAAGCAGGGAGCCCGATGTGGGACTCGATCCCAGGACCCTGGGATCATGACCTGAGCCGAAGGCAGACGCTTAACGACTGAGCCACCCAGGCGCCCTTGACCTTAGACATTTAGTTGAGTGTTGATATGGCAGCTCAGTGACCTTGTTTAGTTTGGAAGCACAAAGAAACATGGGTAACTGTGTATAAGCTAGAATTCAGGAGATTTGGATTTTATGCATGGCCCTAATTCTTACAATTAGTGAGATGCTGAGTTATGGTACTTCAGTTTGCCTATCCAAAAATTAAGGAACATATTGATATTCTCACCTCTATACAAGGAATTGATTTCTTGCATATGAGAACTCATTAGACCAGAGATTTGATGGCACTTTGACTTCAAGAAAAATGACACCCTATGTAAAAAAAAAAAAGTCTTGAATACTCAGCAGAACATCTCTGTGTAGGTCTGTTACCAAATATTAAAGATTCCAGACCCTATAAACTGAAACATTAAAAGGACTGTGCTTCAAAAAAAGGCCATTCTGGGTAACGTTATTTCTATTCATCTCCATTACTTTGAGAACAATCTGTCAAACACAAATTAACTGCCTAAGGAAACTTACCGAAAAATCTGTGTTCCCAAAACTGAAATATCTTAATTTTTCCTTGGTCTCCACTTGCCAAAACCATACATCACAGAGTATCTCCATCATTGCTAGTGCCAAATTACAAGCCTCTCCTCTGGCTGTCATCTGGAAGAAGGCTCCTATTCAGGCTCCTATTCACTATGTGGAAAGAGGAGAATATTTTATGACAGCCTAGGCAATAAAAAGTCAAGAAAGAAATCATTTCTGAAAGTTCCTGAGTCAACAGTTTTGATCCTAAATCTTCGCTTCATTGGAAAAGGTAAATATCCCTGTTCCCACAGTGATAGAACCATCAGCACCAATATACTTGGGAGCAGCTAATGTGCTGAGGAAGTCAGCATGAGCTAATGAAGACTCAAGGCTATGACCTACAAAACTTGGGTTCAAGTTGAGTTTTTTCAGTAAGAGGGAGTGCAAATTTCAGCTTGTCACCTCCTTGATAATCCTAGGAGAGTGTTTTTAACATGGCTTTGAGATATCATAAAGAAAAGTCCAATGACATAGTTGGGAGAGGCCTCAGAACCCAATTCCAATCCACTTTTTCTTGAACCTCTTCCAAAACATCTTGAAAAAGAATGTTCTTGAGGCCTATGCCTGAAAGCCTCCATGCCTCCTCACTCCCTCAAAAACCTCAAAAACAATTTGTTTGGTTTGGCTTGATCATAAAGAAGTTTTGCAGGAAGTAGGATACTAGAAAGTACATGGATTTTGGTGTTAGGGAAATGGGTTTGATTCCTAAACTTGGGCTAATTTTTTATCCCCACTTTTAACCACAAAGTATAAGACTATTATCACATTTTGCCTTACAAGTTTGATAATAATAATTGTAAATGGACTGAGCATTCAGGAAAATATTATTCTCCAATTTGTTCTAACTAAAGGCAGGATGGCTTCGAATGACCAGCACAGCTGTACACTTTCAACAACTAATTTACATATACCCAGGGTTCTTGAAGTTTGCCCCAGGACACCAGAGATGCTGGCCATGACCTATTGGGAATATCAAAGTATGAAACAAGGCCATTGAACAAGAAGAAGTCAGAAACTTCTCAGAACTGCTGCACAATTTTTCAGCAGCAAACTTTTATTCCTGACACTGTTCTTCTGTGTCACCTACTCCTACCCTGGCATACAAATGTGGATGATTACCTCTTTCATGTGGTAGTGAAAGAATCAGAAGACTACCTGAAAAGATATTGTGGGTTTTGGAGCTTATGAAATCTTTGAGAAAACTTGTCTCAAAGTTAGCTGTGGCTTAGTCATTACCTGATTCCCAGGTAGGCCTATAAAATTTGACATCTGGCTATCAAATGCTATCTGTTTCATTACATTAGCCCAGCCAAGGATATAAAAGGGAGTCAGTCTCTTAACCAAAACTCCAACTCTTAGGGTTGTTATGAAGATTTTTTTTTTTAACTTTTATTTTAAAGATTTTTTAATTTATTTGACAGAGAGAGACACGCAAGAGAGGGAACACAAACAGGGGGAGAGGGAGCGGGACAGGGAGAAGCAGGCTTCCTGTGGAGCAGGGACCCCGTTGCAGGGCTCCATCCCAGGACCCTGGGATCATGACCTGAGCCCAAGGCAGACGCTTAACGACTGAGCCACCCAGGTGCCCCTGTTATGAAGATTTTAATGAGATAATGTGTGCAGAAGTAATTTCCCGTGCTTCAATCATATAAGGTGGCAATGATTGATTGATTGATCAAATTTCCTTTCTTTTATATGTTAAATTCTAAAGATTCTTGTTGAGCCAATTTTAAATTACAATGGGTATGTAGTTTGTTGTAAACATAGATATGTTAAATCTATGATGTTCTGAGTTTATGGACATTTTGACATTTACACTTATTTCCATCCTAAAAATCAACAGATACACTAATCATATCCCTACACCTTATATAATCCCCAAACTTCATAGCTCAAGAATGGATAGAATCTCAATAGTGCGCATCCACTAAGTATATATAGTAGAAGGTCTTTAACAGAATATCAAATTCAAAATAGCTTAACACAAGGAAAATTATTACATACAATAAGAGGTCCTTAGAAAGAGTGGCTCCATAATTTAGAAGAGTTGCTGAGTAGATAGTTTCACTATTTTGGCAAACTCATCAAAGACCCAGGTTCTTTCCATTATTCTGTTTGAACATCCTCAGCACCTCTGCTTTGTTCCCAGACTAGCTGCCCTCAGGGCTGCCAGATTCACTTGTATAGTTTCAGGACTCATATCTAGGAATAAAAATACTGTTTTCCTTGTACATTTTTAAGTCAGGAATCTTTTCTCAAAAGCCACCAACATATATACCTCTTATCTCTTTAGCCAGAACTAAATCACATGAATAACCTCAGTACAGTTATCCACTAGAGAAATGGAATTACCATAATTTAGATGAATGAGAGTGTACCTTATAATTGGAGATAAAGTCATCTTTCTTACACCCACAGCTGCATGGAGCAAAGAGCTGTAGAAACAAATCTAGAGCTCTGTCTAGAGGAAGAAGGGGGAGTATACAATAGTAAGTATACAACCAACAGTGTCCCTTACATTAAGAAAAAATAAGTGTTTTTATGTTTTAAATTTTTGACCAAATGGATCCATTCATATGATCTGAAAAATCAAATCAAATAGAGATTAAAATGAAAAACAAAATTCCCTTGCCCCATGCCACTTAATCTCTGGTTTTTCTTATAAGGATCAAACTAAACTTTAAAACTATTTCTAAAAATATATTTCTGATGATCACCTTCAGCCTTTAAATAATTTGCTTTTTCACTGTATTTCTTGATACATTAATTTGAAATAGCATCTACTGACTTCTTATTCTGACATGAAATTTAATTCTCTTATATCATCCCAGGCCTTCCTTTCCCCTTCCTGCTAATATGGTTTTTTCCCTCCTTTTTAGGTTTTTGTTAAAATTGTTTTTGTAACTTTAAATACGTGTTCACCATTATATTTTTTTTGGAACAGTGTCACTTGCCTTTAAATTGTCAAGTTTGATAATATATGAATTATTTCCAAGGCCATAACTGTTTTCTGTGCTTTATTTATAGTTTAATTGTAAAAGCAGAGAGTCAGCTAATCATTTTTTGTTTTTTATTCCTCTCTAGGTACTATTCACTGCAGAGCCAAGTAGTCGGTTATGATTGGTTTTGCTTATTTGTATAACTTTTTAATTTTTCCAGAGTTTTTAGTTGTCTTCTTATCCTTTCACATTGCTTGCCTTTATTATATTCTTAAGTAGTTCTGTCTTCTCGAGGATAATATCAAATCTATGAAATGCCATTTTTTTGCTAGATACCTTCCTTCTGGAGCCTCTGTTCTCTTACTTTTGTCTGGATTGCCATTCTCCAGATCTGCTGCCAAGCTGCCATATGGGACTCCTGCCTTTCTCACCTACCCTAAAGCTGTCTTTCCTTGGATTTCATGTCTTCCAAATTCTTACGTACTCTCCTCATTTTGCTAAAGTAAATCCTCAAGTAATATCCTAAGAAACTTTGTCTGGGAAGTAAATTCCTTAGTTTCTATAAATGTCTTTATTCTTTACTCATCCAGATTGAGAATTTGACTTGATAGTTTGAAAATATCTTTGAAAATAATTTTTTCTCAGAGCTTTGAAAGCACTTCTCTCCTTCCTTTTAGTATTCAGTATTGCAAATGTGAGGTTAACGTTAGTTTAATTCTCATTCCTTTGTATGTGACCTGGTTTATTCTCTCTGGGAGCTTTTGGAATCTTTCATTTATTTGGCATTCTATGGGGCACCTGAGTGGCTCAGTCGGTTAAGCGTCTCCCTTTGGCTCATGTCCTTTACTTTGGCATTCTAAAATTTTAAAGTGATTTGTCTAGGTGTAAACCTTTTTGTAATTTACAGTGCTCTACATTCCCCAGTGAGCCCTTTTAGTCTGATGATCCTTATTCTTCAGCTCTTTAAATTTCTCTTTTAGTATTTATTCTATAGTTTCCTTGTATTTTCTCTGTACCTCCTCTTAGTCAAATGTTTACCTCCAGTTTCAGTCTTTTATGTCTCTCATTTTTTCATTTATCCTTTCTTTCTACTTGTCTTTTTTTTCTGTAGCTAGTAAAATTTCATAAAACTCATATTCCAATTACAAATTGGACTTGATATATTTTTACTGTTTTTAATTGCAAAACTCTAATTCTTAGTCTCTAACTTACTAATTTTTCAAGGTTCATCTGATCTTATTTGTAGAGATGATATTTTCCTAAATCTCTCTGAAAGCACTGAGTTATTTCACAGCTCTATAGTTGAGTCATCTTAATTTCTGCGAGTCACTTTTTTTTCCTGTTAGTTTTTCTTCACTTTTTTCCTATAATATTCTAAATTTCTCTCATGCTGATTGAATGATATGTTTATATAAACCAAAAATCCACCATCCAGCTTCACTTTAGAGCTATTGGCAGGTAGCTAGGGACTCATTAGTGTCAGAATGTGTATGTCTTTATTAAGCAGTGCTGCAAGTCAGACCGGCATCCCTGGAGCTTCTGATTCAATATATCTGAGTAGGCCCTGAGAGTTAGTATTGCTGTAGCAAGTGCTCAGATGGCAATGATGCTGATGAGCTGAGAACCTCACTTTGAGAATCCCTGTTCAACAGCTCTGCAAAGGAGAGCTGCTCCTGCCTCCCACTGACCCCATCAGCCCCATATATTTCAGAACCCAATTTCCTTCACCCTACTTCATGAGCCATCTGTCCTCTACCTTCTTTCCATCTTCCACAAAATTGCTGAAATCTCTTCTCTACTAACAGTCCACCACCCAAACCCTATGTTAGGGGTAATACTTTATTTTGTTTTGTCCTTGTTTCCTATTTGTTTGTTTGTTTGTCTTAATTCTTTACTATCACTTTAATCACATTTGGAGTCAGCCTGCTTTGTTGAGCCAAAGTCATGCTGGTTATATTTCATTACATCAGTATGTCCCTAGCATCATGTCTGCCTTTGATCTTCCTCTATGTCCATAGCTCTCACTACCAACCATAATTTCAAGTCAAATTTTTAAAAATTGATTTTAGTTGTAAAAATTTCAGATATCTGACAGTATATAAAAGAGGAATGTGTGGAACAAAAAAAATATATTTTTAAGTAACTCAAAAATAAAATATGGCATATGTGGGCTAGCTGTTTACCAAGCCCAATTTCTCTTCTGGGACACCTGAAAAGTCTACATGTTCTAGTCTTTGATAATGGGCTGGCAGTGGAAATGATGTGGCCAATGTGGTTAAGAAGTAGATGGGCCTTCTTTGCCTTCTTTTTCACCCATATGCCATCTTAATGCAAAGTGCTCTATGGCCTTAAAGGATGGCAAAGCCACAGACAGAAGGAAACTGGGTCCTTGAATGACTGACCCAAAAGAAGAGCAGTTGATCAAGGGACAACTTCATGGACTGCTATATGCCAAGTCGCTAAAACATTAGAGTTTACATTACAGCAAACTAATTAATCCTACTTAAATTAAATGATAAAAGAAGATCCCCCTAAACATGTGTTGGATAAATTAACTTTGTGTTGGACTATTGTCTACATGAACTTCTGTTTCATGAAAGCTAAGGATCCACATAGAATTTGACCACAGCAACGTGTTAGATCATTTTCAGTTGATGTATTGCTTAAAATTTAGTCTTATAAATCTAAAGAAATTGTTCTTGTTTCATTTACACTTTAATAAATAAGATCCAACATTAAATTATGATGAATGAATGGGGTAATAGATATAAAATACTTTCTAAAAAAAGATATCATCTAAGTGTCACATAATAATGAAATTATCTTAGGAATAAGGGTGAATTAGAAACAATTTTAAATTTATTCTTTGTATTAATTTGTTAATTGAACTTGTATATTTCAGATTCTTCCCCAATAGGCAGAAGATTCAAGATTATTGGAAAGCTTAAATTAGTTTTCTCATCTCGGTTCCTAAGTTAGTGCCACTGCACTGTTTTAAGAAGCTTAATTTTTGTATTATTCAATTTTTAAAACATGAGAAGTTCTAATTGAACATCATCAGTGCTTTTAACCTTTGGAAACTCTGAGGTTCCAACTGCAATATGTCATAAGTCATCTAAGATGACTGAGGACCTTGAAGGCCAAATGAGTCTAATCAGACACATTTCCACTTTGGTAATTGAACCACTGGCTTCATTCCATATGTCTAGAGTGGCCTCTCAAAAGTGAGTTGTTATCCTTCAGCCCTAACCTTCATTATTAAGGCCTACCTACAAAGAGATAAGAAAGAAGAAAAAGAATTTTGAGAGCACTTCAGTTCTTCTGCAGATGTGATATTCAGTAGATCACTTATAAAATTTCAGGTTTCTACACTCTATCTAACAAACGTATATTAAACACATATTATATATCACATTCTGGGAGATGGCCATAAGGCAAGGATAAGGAGTTCACCTTTATTTGCTAGAAGAAAATTCAATTCTCAGCCCTACTTTTATAAGACAAGATTTTTGATTTCCTGTGTAACAAAGCCTAAAATATTCGTGTCTTAAATCCAGAAGGATTTGCAAAAAAAACATTAAACTCATCAGTTCAGACTAGGTCCACTTGTGATTGTTTTGACAGGAGCTGGACTGGTGATTGTTTTAGTGCATGATGGAAAAGAAATAAAAATGTAGTGAGCCAAAGAAATAGTGTTAACAAAAATAGAAAGGAAAAAAGTTTACCTTACTTTTTTAAAAAATAGAAATTTTAACGGTTTTATAAATATCCACATGTCTAATACAATTAATTGACTAACACAAATCACCAGTATTATGGCATTCAAGCAGGATTGGAAGAACTTCCATTTGACAACATTGTTAGTTCAGCTGGTGTTGCTGTCAATACTTAAAATGATGTAACACTGCTTATTGGTAAAGTCTAGTCTTATATATATCTGGGCCAAATTAGCTGTTCACTAATCCCTCTCAACTAGAGTTTAAACAATGTTTATTGAACATCTACTCTGTGCCACTCTGCTTATCATTGAGCTAAGATTTAATAGGTGTGGTCCCTGCCCTCAAAAACCTTGACCTAAAAATGAAAACTAATGAACAGCAACAGGCAACAAATGACACTCAAATGGTGCAACCAAGTTCTACTATAGCCCAGAGGAGGCAAAACTCACTTCCAGTTTCAGTTTTCTTTTCTTTTCTTTTCTTTTATTATGTTATATCAGTCACCATAGTACATCATTGGTTTTTGATGTAGTGTTCCATGAGTCATTGTTTGTGTACACTGTTGGTGGAATTGCACGTTGGTACAGCCACTTTGGAAAACAGTGTGGAGGTTCCTCAAAAAATTAAAAATAGAGCAACCCTATGACCCAGCAATTGCACTACTAGGGTATTTACCCCAAAGTCACAGATGTAGTGAAAAGAAGGGCCATATGCACCCCAATGTTCATAACAGCAATGTCCACAATAGCTAAACTGTGGAAAGAGTTGAGATGCCCTTCAACAGACAAATGGATAAAGATGTGGTCCATATATACAATGGAATATTACTCAGCCATCAGAAAGGATGAATACCCAACTTTTGCATCAACATGGATAGAACTGGAGGAGATTATGCTAAGTGAAATAAGTCAAGCAGAGAAAGTCAATTATCATATGGTTTCACTTATTTGTGGAACATAAGGAATAGCATGGAGGACATTAGGAGAAGGAAGGGAAAAAAGAAGGGGGAAAATCGGAGGGGGAGACAAACCATGAGAGACTATAGACTCCGAGAAACAAACTGAGGATTTTAAAGGGGAAGGAGGTGGGGGTTGGGTTAGCCCAGTTTCAGTTTTCTTATGACTTTTCTTAGAGAGATGAAATTTCACCTGGACCTCAAAGACAGATGGGATTTCAACAGGCAATGAGAAGCAGGAAGTTTATTTCAGGGCAACAAAATATGTCCATAGAAAGATGAGAAAGCCCAAAACAGTTTAAGAGCTTTAAGAGGTCACTCATGAATGTGAGATTCATGACTGGAAGAGTAGGGAAGAAGGATAGAAAAGTAACATAAGTACTCTAAATTTCAAGTTAATCTGGAAAGATCATAAGCTTTGATGACAGGCAGACAGGTCTGGTTTCTCATCCTGCAACACCAAGCCACATGGCTTTGGGCAATTACTTAATCCCTCAGAGCCTTCCTTCTATATTTATATAATGGAGATGATAAACCTAATTACTGATCTGTGAACCACTGACTAGGATGGTGAAATAAAGCACTATATGAAAAATGCCTAACAAAGTAATGCATCGACATGTTAGTACTTTCTTCCTGTAATACTTCATTAGATATTAATTTTAGTAAGTAGTTGAGTGGTATATATGCTTCCTCATCAAAATTGGGATCTGGTAGTACTAGCTAAGAGAAATACCCAGGACCAACCAGTCAGCTTTTTTTGGCAGTGAGGATTTAAAAGGAAAAAAAAAAAAAGGATAAGGAATTCTGTGCTAACTAAAAAGGTTTATTCAGCTCGAAGTATATCTTAGTCAACTTATCTCTCTCATACAAGATGATCAAAGAACAAGAAATTCTATTCCATTTTTATACCCAAACCGTAAATATAAGAATCCATAATGTAATAGAAATAACTTTTATAGGGGCCCATGGGTGGCTCAGTCAGTTAAGCATCCAAGTCTTCATTTCAGCTCAGGTCATGATCTCAGGGTCATGAGATTGAGCTCCACGTCAGGCTCCATGCTCAGTGTGGTGTCTGCTTGTCCCTCTCCCTCTATTCCTCCCCCCGTCTCTCTTTCTCTCTCTCTCTCAAGTAAATAAATAAATAAAATCTCTAAAAAAAAGAAATAACTTGTACAGAAACATGAGAAAAGCTAATTAATTTAGATGTATAACTTTCTGGATTTCAAAGAGTTCCTTAGTTCATGACTTCACTGGTGAAAACTAGCAAGTTTTTAAAGGAGAAATAATATAAATCCTACATACACTTTAAAAAGGGGGGGGGGAAAGAACTCTCTAACCAATTTTATGAGGCCAGCACTATCCTAATAACCAAATCAGACAATTACAGTATTTTCAGTGATGAAATGAAAATGCATAAATTGCCCTACCTAGGTGTCATGATTATTATGAGAACTAAAATGTAACATAGTTGAAAGTGCCTTGGAAAGTTACATATGCTATACTGAAACCCCACTTGCTATATTGAGTCATAATCTGTAGTATTGAACTGGCATTCAGAGCCAGTCTACGATGTTACACATGGTCCTCTTCACACTCCACTCCCACCACAGCACAGTCCTTTCTTGCATTTCATAGTTCCAGGTGTATGTCTTTGCAATAGACACTGAATCTATTTCCCATACAGTCATTTCCCCCTCCTTATCCACATACATTCCAAGACCCCCAGTGGATCTCTGAGGATGCTGATAGTATCAAACCCTGTATATACTATTTTTTTCTTATATATACACACTTAAAGTTTAATTTATAAATTAGTCATAGTAAGAGATTAATAACTATAGTAATAAAATACAACAATTATAACATAATACTGTTAAAAAGTTGTGTGAATGTAGTCTTTCTGTCAGAATAGCTTTTTATACTGTACTCTTCCTTTTTCTTCTTGTGACGATATGAGATGATAAAATATCTATGTGATGAGATGAAGTGATGTGAATGACATAGGCACTGTGACCTAGTGTTAGGCTACTACTGACCTTCTGACACTACATCAGAGGAAGGATCATCTGCTTCCAGACCATGGTTTACCGTGGGGAACTAAAACCACAGAAAGTTAAATCATGGATAGGGGGAGACTATTGTAGTTTCTTTCTGACTAACGTTCTTTGCCACTCTCAATAGATTGTAGGATAGCATTTGCAGGTTTATCTAGTCATTGAAATCACATGGAAACCTGAGTGATATAATAGGCAATACCCAGGCTGTAAAATTAGGCAGAATGACTTTTTTTTTTTTAAGAGAGGAGTCAAAAGGTTGGGGAGGGGCAGAGGGAGAGGGAGAGAGAGAATCTCAGGACCCTGAGATCATGCCCTGAGCCAGAAACCTAGAGTCAGACACTCAACTGACTGAGCCACCCAGGCACCCCAGAATAACTTTTTTTTTTTTAAATCTCTGATTTCCCGGCATTTACCAGCTATGTGTCATTGAGCAATTTAACCTCTCTGAAGACTTTGTGTAAGATGGGAAAATATGTTTCTTACAAGCTGTAAAATCTGGCACCTAGTAAGTGCTAAATGTTTCATTCCTTTCCTCTTTCCAAGTATATAAACTGAGGATTCAGTTCTACTTTACAACTGCAAAGTGCTGTTATTAATGTCAATTTATAAGCCATAGGCTGCTGCAAATAATGTTATCCACTAATGTATTAGGATGATGATGGAAAAGGAAGAAGAAGAGATGAAAGCTGACAACAAAGCACATTACCACAGGAACTTGGAATAGGACTTGGTTGTTCAGGCTCTTAATCCTGTATATTTTTATATGATCTCAGTGTTATGTATGCCTCCTGGTATCCAATCCAAAGTGAATTGGATATAAAACTCAGAACCCACAGCTGTTGCTAACATTATTATATCACTTTTTATTTTTATCTTACTAACCACGCCTAAGTTGGATGAAATAAATGCATCTGAAGTCTAAGTAGGTGTCTATGCTGAATTTTGCACTGAATTTATAAATAGACTAAGCATGAATTTCAATAGGGTTCCATGTACTTTTGCCCTTTCTTCACTGTTTTAGAATTGAGGTTAACTTATCTCATGAATAATGAGATAATGTCAAGAGAAAATACTTTGTCTTTTATTAGATGATTAAGGCAAAATATCTGGCTCATCCTCACAAAAATGATATCATTTTGTCAAATATAAAAAATTAAAATGATTTACACAATAAAGTGCACCAATGTCTCTGCCAATAACATTAGATTTCTCCACCAAGTTTTGACCAATTTTACCTTATCATCATTATTAAAATGACATTTAGTCATCACCATATATAAAACAATAGTTCATAGTATATTACATATCAAATAATAATCCATCATTTATATATTATTAGCTATACTAAAAACAGCACAAATGAAACCCAGTCTATGGTGTCTTACTTCACTTTAATAACCAAGTCACAGTGGCCCAAGCCCCCAGCATGTTTAATGCAGAGTTTGACCAATTTCATCCTTTCAAAATTAATTATTGTTTAAGTTTGTAAGTAGGAAATTTTTTCTCTCATTTAAAAAATGAAAATGAACCACTGAAGGTCACTCTAATGTTTTGGAAGAACTGGAGAGTTTATCACTGGGGACCACTGAAATGTTTCTTAAACCTGTTTTGTTGCAGCTGAGCCCCTCTGGTCCTGAGCTGTTGCTCCACCCTCCACCAAACTTCTCTGGTTGCACCAGACACCCTGCTACGAGGTTGTAGTTACTCAACTGCAAACAAAACCAAGTCTGTAATTTCACAATGCATTCAACACTTTGCTGGGAAAATTCTAGATCAGTTCCCTTTTTGAAGTCTTCCTTCTATTTTCTTATCTACATTTTCACAGCCTTTTCACAATTTTCTCCATCCCAGCTTGTGTATTACTTGAAACAAAATGGCACTATGATCACCACAACCACAGTTCCATAGGAACAGGAAATGAAGTTTGGAGATACAAAACTAAATGTAGAGGAAAGTTCACCAGTTATGAATATGACCTACAAAAATGGGCTCAGTTAAATACCCATTTCATGTTACTTTACAAAATGCTCCCTTTTTCAGGCTGAACCATTAATATTTGCGGTATTTCATTGGATCCAGGTCTTCTATGAGAATAAGTGGGAACTTAGTTTTGACTTGCCTATGTGAAAGGGTTATTTCAAGGGTTAGGTTTTTTTTCCCCAGAACAGTGGGTCAATCTTCTCCAAAGTTTCCATCTTAGAGGAAATTGCTTATGATGTTTCAAATAGTTAGAAGATGATGTTGTTGTTGTTGTTGTTGTTGTTGTTGTTGTTGTTGTTGTTGTTTTAGCCTAAAAAAGCTATAGGTACAGATTCTATTTTCACCACCTGCTGAATTCCAATCACTGTGTAGCAAAAATATATCTGCCCTGGTGATTGAAAAATGAAAAAACTAAGACTCACAAATACTGAGTGATTTGTCCCACATAATGTAATCCCACAGATGGAAATGTAAAAACTATAACTTTATAAAAACTATAACTTTTACTCTTTCTCAAATTCAGTATCTATTTAGTGAGTGAACACATAAGCCATTAGGAAGGTTGACAAGTAAATTGTCAGGAACTAAATTTTACCTGCTTTATTCTTGCATTGAAAATATGAGATCATATAGTATTTGTCATTCTCTGTCTGACTTCTTTCACTTAGAATAATGCCTTCAAGTTCCACCCATGTTATCACAAATCTTAGGATTTCCTCATTATTTTGTGACTGAATAATATACAATGAAATATTATTCAGCCATTTTATATATATCTACTAATTTCTTTATCAATTCACCATGTCTTGATTATTGCAAACAATGCCGCTATGAACATAGGAGTGCAGATATTTTCTTGAGCTAGTGTCTTCATTTTCTTCAGATATATTCCCAGAAGTGAGATTGCCAGGTCATATGATATTTCTATTTTTAATTTTTGAGGATCCTCTATACTGTTTCCCATAGTGGCTGTACCAATTTACAATCCCACCAACAGTACTCAAGGGCTCCTTTTTTTCTCCAGATCCATGCAGGCATTTGTTATCTCTTGTTTTTTTTGGTGATGGCCATTCTAAAAAGGCATGAGGTGATATCTCATTTGTGGTTTTAATTTGCATTTCCCTGATGATTAGTGATGTTGGGCATCTTTTCATTTATTTGTTTACCTTTTATGTATTTTCTTTGGAGAAATGTCTACTCAGGTCCTTTGCCCATTTTTTAATTGGGTTATTTGGGGGTTTTCCTCTTCAGTTATATGAGTTCTTTAATGGTTTGCCCATATTTTTTCCCCGATCCATAGGTCGTCTTTTCACTTTGTTGATGATTTCATTTTTGCAAAGAGACATGAACTGGGAACTGCTAGTCCCTTAAAACCTGAGCCTAGCATAACCTCAGCCATACCGTATTGGCATTTTAGTTTGATGCAGGTCCACTTGTTATTTTTGATGACTATAGCTTTATAGTGTAGCTTGAAATCAGGAAATGTGATACCTCCTGCTTTGTTTTTCTTTCTCAGGATTTCTGGCTATTTGAGGACTTCTGTGGTTCCATAGAAAGTCTAAGAGTGTTTTTTCTGGTATTGTAAAAAAATACTATTGGAGTGCAGCTGGGCCACAAAGCTTTCAAGAGTTGTGACCAGCCCTTCTGATCAAATGGGGCCAGGAGACACTCCATTGATAGGGGTATGATTCAGCATTTTTTCTGGGTATGGGACAACCCAGCTCTAGGGCCGGCAAAACTTGTTTGAGGATCTGAATTAGGCAGATTTGCACCCCACCAAGTTTCCTAGCCAGAATATGTCCCTAACTTGGTTCTGCAGATGAGCAAAACTCCTGATTGGGATCACTACTTGGGCACTGTAGGTATGAAGTCAGTCTGCTAAGATCCATGTGCTGGTTGTTGCAAGTCCTTCCTCCCTTCTCTGTCACAGTCAGATTCCCAGTGGTGAGCCCCACAGATTCCCTGCAATCCCCATGGTGTGAAATTAGAATGGGGACTCCCACAAAGGGATGCCACTGCTACACATACTGGTTGTCCCCCCTGCTGGGTTCTCTTTTCTCTCTGAAAGAACTGGAGGCTTACAGGAGATCTCTCCTTGTGGTGTGGTGGTGTGCTGGCCTGAGGAAGGGGAAATGTGGTCAACATGTAGCCACTTCTATACCCTTTCAATGCAGTCTGTCTTGGTCTCTGTGGTTCAGGGGGGTGCTTCAGCCTCACTCCCATATTCTAGGATTCTCTCAGTGGTGTCTTATTCTTGAATAATTGTTACTTGTTCTTGTGAGGGAGAGTGAAGTCAGCAAAGACCTATTTCACCAAGTTGGTGATGTCACTCTGTTTGATTTTCTTAGTGATATCATGGGAAGTGAAGAAATTTTCAACTCTAATAAGGTGCAATTTATCAAATATTCTTTATATCATTAGTGCCTTTTGTGCCTTATATAAGAAATTTTTTGCTCATGAGCAAATTCTTTGACTTTCCCTTGATCAACAGGCAGAACCTAAGTTTCCTCCTCTTGAATCTGCACTGGATGTATTACTGCTTGGCCAATACGGTATGGCTGAGGTTATGCTAGGCTCAGGTTTTATGGGACTAGCAGTTCCCAGTTCATGTCTCTTTGAATACTGGCTTTTGAAATCCACTCACCATGTTCTAAGAAACCTGAAGCAGCCCTTGGAGAAGTCCCTGGGTTGGGACAGAAGCCACTAGATGTCAACTGTGGTTGAGCTCCCCACTGATAGTTAACATCAACTGGCCAGCCATTTTGGAATGAGATACTCCAGTCCAGTTCAGTGATCCCAGTTTGATGTGTGAAGGAGAGTTGAGCCATCTTGCCCAAGTTGCAGATTTGTGGGCAAAATTTAAAATTGTTGTTTTAAGCCACTGTTTGTAGTTGGTTTGTTACACAGAAATGCTAATGAGAATACTATCTTAAAGTTGCGAAGACTTGTTGCTTGTTCATCTAGAAGTTAAATAACTTTGGATCTTCCATCCAGTATTCTGATGCCTTTCAAGTTACATTTTATAAATGGTACTAGCTAGGGGTTGAGGATTATTCTTTTTCCATACAAATACCAAGTTGTTCTATTACAACTTTTGAAAACTTTCTCCATTCCTTTCCACCCACCCCCATTAAATTAACTTTCATGAAAATCTACTGACCATGTATATGAAGACCTATTTAGAGACTATCATATTCCATCCATGCATATATTTATGCATATGCTAATGTCACACTGTTAAAATGTAATTTATAGTTACAGAACTACATAAAGTTAACTGTAGGATAATAGAACTCCTCCTTTTTCAAAATTTTGGGCCTCTAATAGATCTTTACATTTTAATATAAATTTTAGAATCAGCTTATTCATTTTTACAAATAAGCCTGTGGAGAATTTAATTGGAATTGCACTGAAATCCAAAGATCGATTTTGGAATAATAAAGATCTTAACAATATTGAGACTCCCAATTCTTGAACGTTGTATATCATTCCATTTATTGGTGCCAGCAATACTTAGTGTGCTTAATTCCATTCAGTAATATTATGTAGGTCAACATAGCTGTCTTGAACATCTTATGTTCAATTTATCCCTAGTCATCGCACGTTTTATTCTATTGTAAGTAGATTTCCAATTGTGTACTGTTAGCACATAGAAAAGCAATTGATTGTTGATCTTATGTTCTTCAACCCTGATAAATTCACTTATTAGATCTAGTAATTGTTTTTAGATACCTTGGAGTTCTCAGTGTTAAAAAAATAACAATGACTATAGAGACTCTTTAACTTGCTCTTTTACAATCTATGTGCCTTTTATTCTTTCTTGTCTCATTGCAATGGCTTAGACTTCCAGTACAATTTTAAACAAAAGTGGTGAAAGATATCCTTGCTTATTCCAGATCTTAAGGGAAGTATGGTGTCAGCTGTGGGTTTTTTCATGGATGCCCTATAGCAGATTTTTTTTTAGATTTTATTTATTTATTTGACAGAGAGATAGAGAGAGCACAAGCAGGGGGGAGAGGGAGAAGCAGGCTCCCCACTGAGGGAGGAACCCAATGTGGGGCTCAATCCCAGAACCCTGGGATCATGACCTGAGCTGAAGGGAGATGCTTAACTGACTGAGCTACCCAGGTGTACTGAGAAAATTCTTATCTATCTCCAGTTGTGCAAGAATTTTGATGATGAATGGGTGTTGAATTCTCTCAAATGCTTTATCCTCATCTGTTGACATGCTTTTAGTTTTTTTCCATTTATTCTGTTAGTATGGTGAATGACACTAGTTGCTTTTTGAATTTTAAACCAAACTTGCATTCCTGGGATGAAATCTACCTAGTCATAATGTGCCTCACTTTTTATGTATTTCTGAATTTGATTTGCTAATGGTTTGTTTATGGGGTTTTTTTAACAGGAACTTTGTCTGATTTGGGTATCAGGAAAATGCTGGTCTCATAAAATTGGTTGGAGAGTTTTTCTTCCCCTCTTTTTTTTTTTAAAGAGTGTATGTAAAATTATATAATTTCTTCTTTAAAACCTTGCTAGTTTTCACCAGTGAAGTAATCTGAACTGAAGAGCTCTTTGTGGGAAGGCTTGTAATTACAAATTTATTCGCTTTAATTTAAAAAAGTATCCATTTTGGCAATTTGTCTCTTTCAAAGAATTTTCCAACTTCAACTAAATTTCAGATTTTTTGGTATGAAGTAATTCATAATATTCGCTTATTTTCATTTCAATTACATACTAAAATGATGCTCTCTCAAACATTTCTGATGATCATAATATATAATTTCTTTCTTCCTTTCTTGATTAGTCTAGCCTGAGGTTTATCAATCAAAATGATGTCTTAAAAAAAATCATTTTGCTTTCATTTATCTTCTTTATTTTATTCATATATGTTTCACTGATATCTGCTGTTACCTTTATTATTCCCTTTCCTCTATTTTTTGTGGGTTTACTTTGCTTTTCCTTCCTGGGTTCTCAAGATAGAAGTAGATCACTGTTTTGTGACATTTCCTCTTTTCTTATATAAGTATTTAATTTTTTCTTAGTATTTTTTAAATTAATAGACAGTTTTTAGATTAATTTTAGGTTTACTCAAATATAAACTGAAAATATAGAGAGTTCTCATATATTCCCTATCGCCTCCTCCCTATTTTTGCCAATTATTAACATCTTGCATTAGTGAAAAACATATGTTAAAATTGAGGAACCAATATTAATAAACTATTATTCCTTAATATTAATTATATTAATATAATAATAATATATATAATTATAATAATATATTATATTATGATTATATGTTATGTATAATTATTATCTATTGTAATTATATAACTACTATATAAATATTATATATTATACATTATACATTATATATTGTAATACTATATTATTATGTTATATTATTATATTAATTATATTATTAATATACATTAAAGTCAACAGTTTGCATTAGGGTTCACTTTTTTGTGTTGTATAGTCTATGGGTGTTGACATAATGAGCAGGGGGAGGGGCTAAGGGAGGAGGAGAAGCAGGCTCCCTGCCAAGCAAGGGCCCAACTTGGGCCATTTCTTAGCATTTTTAAAATGCATACTACAATTTTTGATATGTTGTGTTTTCACTGTCATTAGTACAAAATATTTTCTAATATTTTAACATGTGGGTTATTCTGAACTATGTTAATTTCTAAATATTTGGTGGTTTTCTACATATATTGTTGTTACTGAGTCATAATTTAATTCTGTTGTACTGAGAGAGCATTTCCTGTAGACATCAGCTTTTTTATTATTGAAATATGTTATATGGGCCAGCATATGTTTCATCTTTGTGAATAGTTTTTGTGCACTTTTAAAGAAAACGTATTTTTGTGGGGCGCCTGGGTGGCTCAGTTGTTAAGCGTCTGCCTTCGGCTCAGGTCATGATCCCAGGGTCCTGGGATCGAGCCCCGCATTGGGCTCCCTGCTGAGCAGGGAGGCTGCTTGTCCTTCTCCCTCTGTCTACCAGCCTACTTGTGCTCTCTCTCTGTCAAATAAATAAATAAAATCTTTAAAAAAAAAAAAGAAAATATTTTTCTATTATTGAGTGTAGTGTTCTATATATGCCAATTAGGTCATGTCTGTGCAGGCTGTTCGCGTCTCCTATAGAATTATGGGTTTTCTGTTCAATTATTATATCAACTACTTAGAGAAAAGTGCTGAACTCTTCAGCTATGATTGTGTATTTGTCTATTCTGCCTTCAGTAGTTTCAGATTTGTAATACGCATTTAGGATATTTATGTCTTACTGTTTCATCAACCTTTTATCTGATAATATTCCTTGTTCTGCAATCTACATTGTCTGAATTAATATATCCACACCAGCTGTTTCACATTACTGTTTGCATGGCATATCCTTTCCTATGCTTTTGCCACCAAACTGTTATTTGTTTACTATTCATCTCATGTGTTCTTTTTCTTTCTTTCCCTGCCACCTTTTGAATTAAATGAGTATCTTTAGTGTTTCTTTTTATCTCCTCTACTGGTTATTATCTATACCACTTTGCTTCTTTTTTAGTGGTGGCTCTAGAGTCTAAAATAAGCATCTTTAATTTATCATTTTCTACCTTCCACTAAATTCACTTCACATATAATGTAAAAACATTAAATACAATAAAATACTTCCATTTCTCCTCTCCCTTCTTTTGTATTATTGTTATACATTTTATTTTATAGAAGTTATTTCTCATAATACGTTGCTACAATTTTTACTATAAGGTGTCAGTTATATCTTTATATTTATTCTATATTATCTATTATATGTATATTACATATATTAATGTTTATGGACATGTTCCACACTTGTGGTGGTCTTCATTTTTCTGTGTAGACCTGAGTTTCCATCTGGTTTCACATTCTGTCATCCCAAAGAACATCTTGTAATTTTTTTTTGTTGCGAATCTCCTGGCATTAAATTCTCTCAGTTTTCATTTGAAAAAAAAGTTCCCTTCATTTTACCTCCAATTTTGAAAAATACTTTCACTTAATATACAACTTCAAGTTGGCAAGTTTCTTTTAGCACTTGGGTAACGCTTCATTGTCTTCTGGCTTGCATTGTCTCTGACTCATTCTTGGCTTTGTTATCCGGAATGGAATGGAATGGAATGAAAAGTAGTTTCTCAGGCTGTTTTTCAGATTTTTGCTTTGTCACTGGTTTTCAGCAGTTTGATTATGATGTGCCTTGGTGTGGTTTTCCCTGTGTTTGTCCTGCCTATGACAGAGTAAGATTCATGGATCTCTACTTGGTATTTTTCATCATATTTGAGAAAAAAAGATTAGCTGCTCTTTCTTCAATTTTTTTGTGTGCCCTGACTTCTACCTCAACCCTTTCTAAGACTATCATTACATGTGTGATAGTTTGATATCGTTTCATAAATCAATGAGTGTTTTAATTTTTTCAGACTTCTATCTTCTCTAGGTTGCAGTTTGGATCATTTTATTGTACTGCCTTCAAATTCTCTGATTTTTTTTTCTTTTTCAGTGCCTAATCCGTTAAGCCAATCTAGCGAAATTTTAATTTCAGATATTGCATTTTTCAACACCAAAAATAGTTTTATACCTTTATTTTCTCTCCTTATTATGTCTTTTTTCTTTAAATCCTTGAACATATTTATGATAGCTATTTTAAAATTTCTTATATACCAATTCTATCATTCTTGTCTATTTTTATTGCCTAATTTTTCTCCTGGTTATTGGCACAATTCTTCGCATATTTAGTATCTTTTTTAGGATGCTAGAATTTATAACTGTTACTTTATTGAGCACCTGGATTTTATTGGCCCCATTTAAAAGATGTTAGCTTTTGTTTTTGCAGGTAGTAAAGACATATGTGGGCCCACTTGATCTTTTTGAGATGTGTTTTTAAGGTTTGTTAGGGTATTTCTGGAGCAGGCTTTACTCCACAGTGGGCTAGCTCTACTACCAAGGCATGATCCTTCTGAGACATCTACAGAATGCCTCGAGTGTTCCTTGAGGTGTCTTCACTGTGGCTCATCAGAACTTAAACCCTCCCTACCACTTTAGGAGCTCATGGAATCTCAGTCCACACATGCACACCTTAGTGTTCAGAAAAAGTCTCAATAGGATCCCTATACAGATTTCTGGGGTTCTTTGCATAATTCCCATCTATCCCACATTCTTTCCCACATATTCCAGCTGCTTCAGGTTCCTTGAACTCTAAACTCTGTGTTCTCACCTCTGGAATATCACCTTCTTCTATTTGGATTCCCCTTACCTGCAATGCAAAAGGGACTTTCAAACAGAAAGCCAGGGTGATTTTCTTGTTTGTCTTGTTTTTTACTCTTCTCTCAAAGATCTCAGTCTTGTGCTGCTTGCCTTCCAACGTCTTCAGTTGTTTCAAATATGTGCTCAGTCTCCTAGTTGTTTATGGTGGGAGGAAAAGACTGATACCAGTTATGTCATCGGGCTGGAAGTGGAAGTTGATTTTTGTGATTTTTAAAAATATCCAAAAACCACCATTTAAAGATTTTTTTTTAGTTTTTTGTTTTTGTTTTTTGTTTTTGTTTTTGGCATAGGAAGAAGGAAATGTGACTCATCTGTAAGCTCACTACTTTGTTAGCCACTATCATTATTGCATAGTTTTTCCCCATAAATCTGTATAATCCTTACACTATTCAATTCAGACTATACATGCTATAACCAGCTTTTGTCACTAAACACATTTTTTTCATGATGGTTTACGCCCATGGTTTTCAATATCTCTATCTTATGATATCATACTCTTTACGCCCATGGTTTTCAATACCTTTATCTTATGATATCATACAGATACATGTGCCAAGACATAAGTAATTTGTGAACATTTTTGGCCTCCATTGTAACGTCAAGGTCCCTCTGTTTCCCATATCCTAGTTCTTCTCAGTGATTCAGAAAATAGAGCACAAGAGTTAATGTCTCTTAGAGGATGGGATATGTTCAAATTGGAGAACATAAATTAAGGCTGTATTGTTCAAGCAGTCAAGTTTCAAAGGGATGAAATTCCATGTTCATGAGCATTGCTATTTTCATTGTCTTCTTTGAAGCCACGTTGGCCCACACAGATCTTCTGGAATGGTGGAAGATCCAATCCTTTGTCTCTTTCAAGGCAAGTAAGTCTATCTCTCCTGAGTAGAGTCCATGCCTGGAAAAGTTACACAAGACTCTAAATATCTGAAGGAGATAGTTTCAGGTAGCAAGTTATTGGGAAGGAAACATTCACTCTCTTCATTTGCTGTCTTGCAACTTTATTTCAGCTGGTATAGTGGGTATGGATTTTTTGACTCACTAAAGTGGTAAATTCTGAGAATACCCAGGGAAAAAGGCAGAGAATATGGCTTTGTCCCCCTGGGTCATTCAAATGAACCTATTGTAATAAAAGTTTTCTCTATATATCCCAGTCCATCTGAAATTCAGAATCAGAACCCCAGCTAAAGTATAATTTTGCCTTGCATTGAGAATTTTCCTTTTACATATGTGGAAGTAGATTTTCCTCTGATCTTCTTGGAAAAAGATGTGATGGAACCGAGCTGTATTGACTCATTCCTGGGTCTTTTATTTTATTTTATTTTATTTATTTATTTATATTTGGGGGGGGGTCTTTTATTTTTATAACAAAGTAATAACCCAACAGTCTGAACCTAACTTCTTACAGACATTTGTCTCCAATATTTCACTCTTCTACACTAAAATTAACATATTTGTATTAAATCTTTATATGAAACTTTAATTGTTTTGTGGGAATTATTCTTGGAAGTTGAATTGTGCTGCTAAAAAATAGGAACTGAGCATTATTTACATTTTTAATGGAAATACCAAATTACCCTCCAAGAAATATGTGCAGATATATATGCTTATCACTACAAAATGTATTTATCTTTTTATCAAATTCTCATCAATATGGGTCATCTTTAAAAAAAGAAAAAACTTTGCCAAAATTGCAGGAAAAAAATTATCACACTTTGTTTGTTCTATGGTATTTTGATTACTTTTCACACTTAATGGGCATTTATTCTTTCTGTTTTGAATTGCCAGCTCATGCTTATTGTTTTTCCTATTAGGGTTTTTTATCTTTATCTTCTTCTTAATGATTGTCTATTTTTCATAATAATTTCTTTGTTTCTTCTTCTTGATTCAGAACTTGTCATTTGACTATTATCTCTACTTATGGAGGAATGTCTTCCTTATACAAAGAAATTCTGCCACCCGCCTATTTTCCAATTATGACTGACGATCAAATCTATTTATACTTGCATTTCTAGCACCTGACTGGTTAAGTATTACAAGATCTTAAGCATAATGGCAAAGTTAACATATTGTCTAGATATAGCGATCCTTCAAATCACCTTTTCTCTCCTTTCTTCTTTCAATTTGACACCACCTAACTGAAAGCCAGTTCCCACTTGTGTGCAGAATTCCAGGCCTTGAGAGGCAGAAAGGGACTCTGAGGAGCAAAAGTATAACCCACTTTTATTTTTTCTTTCCTATCTATCAAAATCCACATTATTGTTTGTTTGGTTGGTTTTAATTTTATTTTATTATGTTATGTTAGTCAACATACATTACATCATTAGTTTTTGATGTAGTGTTCCATGATTCATTGTTTGTGTATACATGCCCTCCTTAATATCCATCACTGGGCTAACCCATCCCCCCACTCCACTCCCCTCTAAAACCCTCAGTTTGTTTCTCAGAGTCCATAGTCTCTTATGGTTCATCTTCCCCTCCGATTTCTCTACCTTCATTTTTCCCTTCCTACTATCTTCTTTTTTTTTTTTAACATATAACGTATTATGTTTCAGAGGTACAGATGTGTGATTCATCAGTCTTACACAATTCACAGCGCTCACCATAGCACATACCCTCCCCAATGTCTATCACCCAGCCACCCCATCCCTCCACCCCCCACCACTCCAGCAACCCTCAGTTTGTTTCCTGAGATTAAGAATTTTTCATATCAGTGAGATAATATGACACTTGTCTTTCTCTGATTGACTTATTTCGCTCAGCATAATACCCTCTAGTTCCATCCACGTCGTTGCAAATGGCAAGATTTCGTTTTTTTGATGGCTGCATAATATCCCATTGTGTGTGTGTGTGTGTGTGTGTGTGTGTGTGTGTGTGTACCACATCTTCTTTAGCTACTCATCTGTTGTCAAAATCCAAATTCTGTTCTCCCTCCCCAGGTCTGTCAAAGATAATGCTCCATTGTAGCTTCAGGCATTTCTAACTAACACCCTGAGGGTATTTGTCTACAAGACAAATTAATTAGTCCTTGGCTCATTAGGACCAGAATGCACACCAAATATCCTGATGGGGTGACAGAGAGAGAAATGTTGGGGTGTACATCTATAGCCAAGACACTCTGGTCCAGGTCTCTGAGCAGCTGTACTGGGTTGAAGACATTGGCTTTTCCTGAAACCAGGAAAGAGGCCAGCAGGGCAGCTGAAGAACGATCTGGAGTGCTAGGATACCTGGGCCTTCTTCCAACTTGCTCTAGGCTCCGCGGGGTTTCTCTTCTTATTTCAGTTTCATTTCATTTTGGAGACACAAACAAATAGTAACATCTAAAATGCCAAGCTCTCTGACATTTCATTTTTTTTTATTTTATTTTTTTAGACAGGGGAGGGGCAGAGGGAGAGGGAGAGAGAGAATCCAAGCAGACTCCACACCCAGCATGGAACCTGAAGCGGGCTCAATCTCACAACCCTGAGATCATGACCTGAGCCGAAAACATGAGTCGGGTGTTTAACTGACTGAACCACTCAGGCACCCCAGAAATTTCATTTTTAAAAATTAGTTTTACAAACCAACAGGATCTCTCTTTTATAGACTGAAACCCTGGAATAGGTCCTCAAACTGAGGGCCTCATGCAATATTAAACTTATATACAACTTGCAATATCATGCTAATGCTTTGGAAGACATTCAAGCCACCTTCCTCTGATTGTAGAGACCATTTGGATCCAAGATGTAAGAGTGACAGATAAACATCAGGAGAAAAGGTTTCCAGCCAGTGATAATTCTTGTTTCATTCACCATCAGTAATCCTCGGCACTGCTACATTTGTAAATGTTTATGTAACTGAATTGGTATAAATAATTCAAAGCAATATTATCTTTGATATTCAGAAAGATTTTTCTCTGAAGGCAACTAGGATGACATTTGGGCATTATTGTCTTAATTAGAAAATGTTTTGATGTGGTTTTATTTCTTATGTATGTGTATTTAAGCTGAATTCTCTAAGACTGTGTTTGTGAAGGGCTGGAAAAGACTTTCTCAGAGTCAAAGTCATGTAAGAAGCAATTCCAATGCAGGAAGAAGAAAATGGATATCTTCACATTTCCAGTGGAAAATAAGGCACACTCCCCAGGAAGGAAAGTCAACTCAGTCCCTGCAAGGGGTTACTTGAATCTGTGGAAGCAGAAGAGGCCATGGAGAGGGAACTAAGCTGTGTGGAAAAGATTAGGCAATGGTGAGGAAGAGTGAAGGAGGAGGGACATTTGGCCCATTCTCTCAAGGGGGTCAGTTTTTATCCAAGGCTCACCCCTTGAAAATTCATTTCCCTGTTTATTCTGTGATGACCTTGGAGCCTTTGGAGAGGAAAGGGCTGGTCAGACCTGTGCTGCAATCTGTGAGAACCAGCTTTACTCTGGCTTCAGAACATGAATGAACAATAAAATACATCTGCCCTCAGAGTATGAAATGGTCTCTGCAGTGTCATCAAAGATGCCCCTCGGTCCCTGATAAAAGTCCTCTAAGAATCCAAGAGAGGTCAGCTGCCTGGCCTGATTTGCCCATGATCTACCCCGAAGGAGACTGGAGAGCCACCACCTCTCCAGGTCCCTCCAAGCACTAGGCTCCTGTGAAAAAGCATCTTGCTCATTTCCTCCCTCCCAGCCAATTGCTATGGGCAGCATGCTGGCCTTTAATGAAACCATCCGCAACCTTACACTTCCCCAGGAGGTAGTGGAGGAGCAGGAAGCTGGGAAGCAAAGGACACAGAGTACAAATTGCATTCTGAGACAGGAGGGGGAGGGAGCCTCTCTGAGATTTCAGCTCCAGAGCAGCCAGCTCCATTGATTTTGCCTCTCTCCTTCACTCTGTGCTGTTCCTTTTTAGCTTGGTTGCTTTTATGCAGGAGTGTATGTCATGCGTGGTATGAGCTAAACCTTCAATAAACAACACATAACACCCCCAACACCCAACAGAATTAAATGCATGAGCAAACAAGTTTTAGCCACCTTTCTTATGCCCTCCTGAGAAACTCAGGTTACTAACAACTGGCAGAGAACTACTTCTCCAAGTAGCAGATAAACTTGGAATCTAGAAGGAATGAACGCTTTCCCAGTGGGCCTGTCTGTTCACTTGCCCTTGTGAAGGACAGTTGGCCTGCACCTCCCCCATTTGGGGACAGCAAGTGCACTGTCTTTCTGAGAGCAGAAAACCTTTGCAGGGAGGGTGAGGCAGCTTTTTCAACCCTTTCATTTCTGTGGGACAGACTGCTCTAGTTACAGACTGCTTAATTGCCACATCAGGGGCTTTGCTTTCAGGAAAAAGGAAAATGAGGGTGGGGGGTGGGGTGGATCTTAGTTCTGCAAATCTAAAAGCTTGTAAAAACCCATCTGGGGATTTGTTTCAAGCAGGACCCACAGGACTATGTATCAGGCTGGTGGGAGGCAGAGGATGGGATGCTTAAAAAAAAAAAAATCCAATTCAGCTTCTTTGTTTCCTGACAGCAGATTTCAGATTTTAGATTTAAATCCTTTTGAGGAGGAAATGCTTCCTTTTGACAAAAGGAACACCCCTGGGCACCCCCATATTGCTTATACACAACATGGGGACCCTCACCACCACCACTCCAAATAACAGCCAAGCGACTTGGAGGCTGGCGCTGCTTTTAATGAGAAAAAGATGAACTTCCTGTACATTTTTTAAATTAAATAAACTATATGAATTATTCATTTTTCACCTCCCCCCAAAATATGGATATGATTATATTTTAAACATTATTACTTCCCCAATCGAATAATCAATTTCTTCCATGATAACCTCAGCAGAAGGAACACTCTCTTTTGAATTGCTGTCACATTTATGACCAGTCCCACTCATGTGATTTACTGCATAGACAGCCTTACAGCTCCTTAGGAGCACAAGCCCTTCCCAGTGGTGCCTGAGTAAGGATAAGGTGCCTGAGGATAAGAACCCGAGCCCCAGAACCCTCATTTGTCTTGGTCGCACTAATGCTAGGTGACTGGATCTGTCCACCTCATCTCTGACAACCTGAGGTGACTGAGGGATGCAACAGAGAAGCTGCATGCAAGCTTGCCGAGAGCCAGGCAGCTGAATTCAAATCCTACCTACAAGCCTCAGGGGTTGAAATAGCATTTATCTCAATCAATCCTAAAGGTTAATGTGCAGACATGGTTAGCTCTGTGGAAATGAGAAAGAACATTTTCTTCTCTTCCTGACTCTTTGCTATGAAAAAAATTCATCTTCAGAAGCCAAGAGGAGATCATTAAAAAGCAAATGTCAGTCTGCTTCCAACGCATCCATTTTCTGTGCCCGACCACACGCACTGCCCTTCCTGCAGTGTCCTTGGCCAGGATCACCTGAGCGCTCTCCAGGAGGAGATGTGCTGACTCAGAACTCTGCAGTCAGTGCCTTAACTGCAGACCATCTCTTCCTTTGTGAATCCTCCTCAGCCCATTTGCTCAGTCAGATGATGTCACGTTACCCAGAGCCAACCAAAGTGTGGGTGCCTATCTCATCTTCTCTCTTTTTCAGTCCCAGAGGAGTTAAAAAATACGCACACAAGCTTCTAGAAGGCAAAAGGCAGAGGGACTATCAAGCTGTTCTGATGGATGATTCTTGAGGCCAGAGGAGCCCAGCCCTTTCTCTGAGTCCAGCGCAATGAGGAGGCGCCTGGAGCCAGCATCTTCCTGCAAGGGAAAGGACTGCATGCGTCAGCTCTGCTGAAGTATTGGAGCAAAAGGGCTGAATGGCTGGTCTCCAGTGCAAACCCCAGGAGGGATTTTTTTTCCACTTTCCTGCAGGGGTCATACATCAGAGCCAGAAAACATGAGGAAAGGGATGGGCTGAGGTGTACCAGCTGGTCAGAGGTGGGCAGAGAAACAGCCCCAGCAAAGCTGTGCAATAAGTCAGCAGCATTCCCTGTACCCAGGCAGCAGCATCTGTGAAACTGAGTTGTGGCTTTTAGGTTATTGTTTCATTGTCCCACATGTAAATAATCCCTTAGGCAGGTTTTCTTCTCTTGGTTATTATTATGATGCATATCATCATGAGCTCAAGCACGCACCATCCCAATCCCTTTTACAGAGGAAGAGACAAAGACACAGGAAAAAAATCATGGTGCCAAGGGGACAGGAGGCCAGTGTTCTAGATCTAGCTCTGCCACCAACTTCCCACATAACCAAAAAGAGCCACATCACCTCTCTGCGTCTTCATTCTGAGGCAGACATTATTGGTTGCCAAGAGCCATATCTTTCTCTCCACATACTTCTTGCTGGCAGAACCCCAATTTTGTTTAGCTAGTCAGTCTCCCCTGTGCTCAGGGAAGTTGGCTACTTCCCAGCCTCAAGGGATGAATATCGATTAGCATACTTCCATTCTCCTCACGGTGATTAGTGTATGCATGGATGTGTCAAGTAATCTGGCAAATGAGATATAAGATGGCAGCAGGCCTCTGAGGACACTTTCCTCACTCATTAAAAAGAACACTGATGGGGACTTGCCCCTCCTTATATCTGAACTTTCTCTATCAGGACATAATTAACGTTTGGAGCTATAGCAGCCATACTGCGACTATGAGGAGAAATGCCATCCATATATCAAGAATGGCAGAGTAGAAAAATAGAAAGCACCTGAGTGTTTGAGTACATGGTTACGCCACTGAATTAACCCTGGAAAAATGAAACAATTCACCTTTTATCATCAAGCCACTCTTAGTTAGGTATTCTATATCATGCAGCTAAAATAATTCTGAATCCATTAACCCTGCTTCCCTTCCTACAGTCACCTCCACATTCTAACTGCTATACCCTTTCTTTCCTGCTCTCTCCTGCCCTCTCTTGCCCTGACCAGCTGGGCAGCAGCAGTGAGGTGAAGGAAGGAAAAAAATGTGTCGATCAGTCAATGTGTTTAATGAGTTCTCATTTTGTGCTAAGTGCTGTCAGGGGAAAAACAGGAACTTGTGGAAGAGGTGCAAGAAAAAGCCATATAATGTGAGAAGCCTTGGAAGCCAAGGCAAAATTGAATATGTGATATATGGAAAAACGTTGTAAGAAATACAAGACTTCGTTGCAAGGAAATTAGAGCACCATTCAGAATAAATAAGAGACATGAAGAGGTACATTAGACCTGGAAGTCCAGCTGGGGGATTTGTGGGAGAGAGAGCTGTCCACCTGCAGTCACCACACACAGCCATCTGCACCCCTGGCCCAGTGGAGACCCTCCTGAGAATAAGGAGCACAGTGTTGTGGTGAGAAAGCTTCCAGATATAAATAGTCCCTCTACACCACACTCAAAATTATGTTAGTGTCCCCAGAAGACACAAGGGCTGCTCACAGTCTTCTCAGCCTGAAACTGAACTGTGTGGCCTCTAATTCTTACAGCCCTCACCCAGATTGAAATAAGGGGAGTTGATGTGGGTTTGAAAGTTGTTTATGGAAGTGTCTATACCTCAGGGCTCAGAATGACTGCTCAAATGCTTGCTTCCCTTAAGAGAAGTCTCTGTCACAGATGTTCCAGACCAGACACATTTGTGGCCCCCTTAAAAGTTTTATTGAGTGTTCAGGGACTGTATTGGTTTTTAATTGCTGCCTGACAAATTAGAACATAAAATAGTACACGTATATTATCTAACAGTTTGTGGGGGTCAGGAATCTGGATATGGCTTAGATGGGTCTTTAGCTTAGGTTCTCACAAAGTTGCAAGGTGTCTGCCAAGGAAGTTCTCTTATGGAGGCTCACCTCCGGAAGCATCCAATTCCCTGCCCATGTGGTTGTTTGCAGCATTCAGTTCCTTGCAGCTGTGGGGCTCAAGGCACCTTGCTTCTTCAGAACTAGCAAGGCGAGAGAGAGAGAGAAACTTGAATCTGCTAGCAAGCCAAGGTTTATAAAAAATCATGGATCACTTGTGCCATATGCTGTTGGTTAAGAGCAAGTCACAGGTCATACCCAAACATATGAACAGAAGCATGAGCTGAGAGACAGAGAATGGGGGTGGGGGGGCTAACATAATTTGTCCACCACAGGGACCCAAGCTGGTAATGCTGATGATATAACATGATTATTATGTTTCTTCAAATCCTCCATAGCATAGATCATTCTAATCCTTCCCTCTGGCCCCATATCTCATTAGCCTCGGCAGTGGGCCACAGGAGGTACCGAGGAACATCGATACCAAGAGATTGAACAGAATCAGAAGCTAAGTGTGACCCTGGAGTCTAATAGACCAAAGAGCAAATTTAAACAATTCCAAAAAATTGGCTTAAAACAAAGCGTTAAATGAGGAGCTATTACCAGTGTGAGGTAGGGTTGCTAATTAACTAATAGATAAATAGGAAATCATGGGTTTTAGGGTCCCAGCTTGAGGTCTGGTAGCCCCCTTTAAGTGAAAAGTTTCTGCTGTGAACACTGACAGAATATAGTGCTATTTTAATAAAGAATATGAATATCAGCAGTCAAGTAGTCAGTAGTTTACCAGATTATTATGCTTAATTGGTGTCATCTGATAGATAAAATCTGTCTAAAAGATCGGATCTTGACAGACACAAGAACTTCACAACCAAAAAAGACACTGAGACTAAGGATTAGCAGCGGGAGGTGGTATCCCCATCTCAGCAGCAGGTATCGGGAGGTGTGGTTGCCTGGTAGTAAATCCTTGACGAAGGCCAAGCCACACTAGACAGCACTGGAGGGGACCTCACGGGTCCTGAGAAAATGGAGCCACTGCAGGGGCTTGTTCTTTAATCAATAGAGAGGGAGACAGAAAGCCAGGGTTCTGCAGCAGCTTGTTCCTCTTACTGGAGAAGCTCTCCATGTAAAAGAAATGGGTCACACTGGATCTTCCCCTGAAGCCACTGCTGGCCTTTCAAGGGATTCCAGCCCTACACTCATCGTTCACTCCGACTTTGAGGAGGGAAGATGCAAAGATCTTATCCTTTAGGCCATATGTGGACATTTTTAGAGTTACAGCAAAGAGTTGTAAAACCATGATTTGTGTCCTAATTGTTTTGTCTTCAGATTGTCTTCTCTCTGCATGCACCCATCTAACTGGTATGTTGGTTGGCTTGCTACCAAGCAGAGGCCTCACCATGGATGCTTCTATTGGCTCTAGCCAAGACTGCAGGAAGAAAGACATCTTCTTACAGCATTTTACCTGGGCTTAGATTTTCTCCCCTGTTGTCCCCATAAAGCGAGACAAAACAAGCCAGGGAGATGGGGGAAAGGATGAGTGTCCCCAGAGTCCCTCTGGGAAGGACCTTAGGCCAGAGATCCAAAAGAAGTTTTTATAGTAAGTGATTTAATCCTACTTATCAGCCATAAGGGAGTCTGAATCCAAAATTTAGGCCCATTTTCCCTCTGTCTCTCCTCCTTGTGAAACTGACCTTATAGTAGAAGCTGAATCAACAATCTTGAGAGAAAAGATATATCCTATGAGGTTCTCCCAAGTTTTCCTGGTCCTTCGCCCGGGGGTGCAAGGAATAGCATCCCTTCATCCTCATATGCTGGGAGTGGTCATGTAGCTGAATTTGAAATGTGAGAGCCATGTCTATTAGAAGCTTTAAGACCCAGTGCGTGATTTGCCTGCTCTCTCCCTTTAGGACATGTCTGGGACAATCATTCAAGTAGGTGGCTGCTCTGTCATCCTAGGTCCCTGAGTGGCTACAATAAACACAGCCCCACCAGCCTACAATGGGCATGGAGCCTTAAGAAGAAATGAGCCTGCATTGCTTTATAACGTTGAATTTTCTTTTTGCTTGTTGGCTTTATGTTTTCATAGCAAGACCTAGCTTATGCCGACATCTACAGACCACACTGCCTCTGGCCTTTGAGATTGCACAAACAGTGACAGAATCTTTGTAAGGGTTGTGATCCTGGGCTTGAATTTTGTGTCTGAAACAGGATGCTCTAAGCCTCACCCTGTGAAACATAGGCTGCTGGGCAGTTTGCTGGGGGCACTGCAGGCTTCTATGAGAATTACCAAAATGATAAAGCTGAACGTTTTATCCCTATTTATAGATCGCTTACTGGAAAATTTCCCCAGGTTTTTGTTTTTGAGCGAATATGTGGAGGATGCCTACTGGGGGGGAGAAAAGGAAAAAGAGGAGTGAAGGGAAAAAGGAAAGAGGGGGAGCTTTCTCAGGGGCAAGTTCCCATGGCATATATGCTGTGTGCTAGGTCTGAGGCAAAGCTTTGCTGATGTCATGGAGGAGTAAGCCAGACCTGCTAAGAAATCATGTCATATTTACTTCTCTGAGGCAGTAAATATAAGCATTTTTAGAATATAGACTTAATAAGAGCATAACAATATAAGGTATCAAAGGTATAACAACATGGTATCAATGGAAGAAGCCCTTTATTCTGCCATTAAATTAAAAACAAAAGGAGAAGGAAAAAAAAAAACAAGAAAGACTGATAAGAAAAAAAGGACACTCATAAAAAGAGCTGTGAATAGTAACTGGGATGATAATACTTGAACGGGAATATTACCCATAAGAGACTTTTAAACTGAAAGTAAGTAATGACAAATAAAATTTATTTTTCTGAGTGAGAATGGATGTAGTAGAGGAAATTAGAAATAAAGGGAAAATGGTGATTTAATTTTATGTGTGTTTGCTTTGTGACAATCTGATTCATATCCAACACAAGAAAAATAAAATAAGTTACTATAAGAAAATTAAATAATGTATTACACCGAGTAACTCACGTAGTAGCCAGACCACAAAAAGACTATATGAAAATACTGGAACCTTGCTGCCATTAGGAAGGTTGGAAGAGGTCACCATTGCTAATTGCAGAGAGCTTTGAAATATGAGAGATAGAACAGGAAATAGAGATTCTGACTCCACATAAAATGAAGTTCTTTTATGGTCCAAGTGCCATGATCACAAAAGTTCCAAGTGATGAAGCTAAAAATCCTCTCAATGTTTACAAAATTCCCTTTGGAATCAGGATAAAGTAAGATAAATCTACTGCAGAGTTGACAGAAGGAACCTCCTCCTGACCTACATCCCTCTGTATTCTAGATGCAGGGATGATGTTGCAAAGGTTAAGAGGAAGGCTAGGGGAGCCTGGGTGTCCAGATGTTAATTCACTATCCCAAACAGATAGCCTCCTGGTGTGATTAGGTTCTGCAAGAGTTATTTTCTACCCAGACCTGTTAGAGGTCCTGATACATAGACGTGGCACCAGAAAAGAGGTCAAGCCAAAGACAGCTTTATCAGCATTCCAGGAGAAAATGCAGCCCAGTGGTTAAGAGAATCAGTTTAAACAGCAGACAGACCTAAATCTAGTCCTCGTTCTGACATCTACTCACCATGTAACTTTGTGCAACAACGTCTCTTGCTCTCAATTTTTCCATGTATGAAATAGAGATAATAATAGAATCCACCCCAGAGTGATGACTCTGAAGATTAATCAATATAATGCTTATAAAATGTTCAGTTCCTGACATTCAGTACAAAATCAATATATGTTTGCTATTGTTAGAGCGTGAAGTTTTCCCTTTGGGCTGAGGAATGCCCCAATCTCTTTCCAATTTTAGGTCAACAACCCCAGTGCAGCTGGAGCATTTAACCTGCTTATATTGTTGACATTCAGCCCAGAATATGGAAGCTTACTTCGAATATCTATGCCTCAGGAGAGGCAATTAGGAATTACAAGAGGTAATATAATTAGGATACAAGAATAAAATCATTCCTTTAGGACCAGATGGAAGTTGCGAAGTCCTGATCAGTTCTCCAAACCTAGACTGAAGTTAGAGGTCACTCAAAATAGGTCTAATACTATTGGATATTTATTCTTTAGTGTGGGACCGTGCTTTCCCTTTTGACTGACCTCCTGGAAAAGAAGAAATCAAATAAGTACATCATACCTTTTGATCGTCCCAGACAACAATACAGGAGTGCTTGGTATCACTTGTTCCTTGAAGAAGATCAAGCCTTTGCTCAAAGCACATCAGGATTTTGAAGTGATTAGGAATCATGAGGGATTTTAGTCTCAAATTTTAGTGCTCAGCTTTGAATCAATAATAGTTTGATTTCCTGATGAAATATCTTAGCAAATTTAAGACTGTGATAAGCGGTGATGTTTTCAGGACATTCTGAGTTAAAAATTAAGAAAGATGGAATGAGCACTGGGTATTATATGCAACTGAAGACTCTAAATTCTACCTCTGAAACTAATAATACACTATATGTTAATTAAACTGAATTTAAATAAAATTTTTTTTAATTGTGAACGATGGGAAATTTGGGCCAAAAAAAAAGTGCTACCTGGGAGGGCAAGAACATAGAGTAAAAGGGCATTGACCACAGATAAGTAAACCCCTGTGCACACTCTTTCCTTTGGTTCCCGTAGAAGTAAATACAGCAAGCCATATTTCGGAAGCCAGATCATTTATTTTTGTTCCTCTTTGAATCCGGTTATCCTTTATCTCATTATCTTCTGAAAAGTCATCTATAACTGATATAACTTCATTGGCTTGAGATACAAATATGATTTACATCTCTTTTAGTTTTCCAATTCATTTCGCTAGTCAGAATGTGGCTTCATTAATATGAAGTTTAATGTTGAAGACTTGTCTTGAGTAGTCCAAAGGAGATTTATGTTGAGCATATAAGTTCTTGAGAAAAATGATTTTTATTGCCCTGAAATTATGACTAAGACCCAGGGCCAAGGAAAAAAACACACTAAGGACCTCATACTTTGAGGTCAGGACTTACCAGCAGCTGGATCCAGCCACTTCCTAGCAAGGTTTACTGAGAGGCACCAGTACAGAAAGAGCTTCCTACCATGAGCCAATAGAAGAAGAGAGTTTAGGGGCAGGAGTAGGTTGTCAGTAGGTTGTCAGGAAGAGCACTGTCCCTTGAGAGAGGCTATTCCCTCCCTTTCCATGAGAAGCCAAGGGAGAGAACATTCTAGAAAATTGAGAAGAATAGGAGTTCCTGAAAGAATGGTAACTTGAATTTTGGTTCTTCTTTAAATATTAAATTATCCAGCAACACTTTCAATATGCCCCTGTGCTATATAAACAGATGAAAAGGGAATTTGAGAGAAATAAAGGGGGCAGGAGAAGGGCCTGCAGTGAAGCAGCCTGCGAGCCCACCATTTCATGTAGAGAGAACACTAGAGTTATCTTGGGCGTTGAGTGGACACCCAAGAAAGTAGCTGAGCTTGAACCCTTTCTCTGGGTAAGGAGACCCCACCAGCAAAGGCTTATTTTTAGTAGTGGGAGGAGCTAACCGTTGTGTATAAGGGGTTGAGCCAGAACTCAATTACAGAATTATGTATAAAGGGATCCCAGTGAATCTCTGAAAGACCCTCACATATGCCAGCATTTGAATACCAGCTCTTCTGAAGGTAGGACAATCAGATAATGTTGGAGGGAAAAGCAAGGACAACTGGTAAAAGAGAGACCTGAAAATCCCCTGTTAATGGTATTCCAAATCCAGTGTATGATCTACCCCAGATACCTATATTTGCATGGTTTTCTGGCCAGGGCAGCCCTAGAAAACACCAGTGCTGTGCTTCTGTTTGTTGGAGGCAGGTCACTGATCTTACCTTAGCTGTCACCCCGGGTCTAGGAACTCTGAATATAGTTCCACCTTATAAATATGGATTGAACCTACCAGGTATCTAGCTTCCCCCCAATAACTGCTTACAAAGGTTGGTTGACACAACCCAGAAGTATGGCGGAGTTAATATCTCATGGGGCCTGAATTGGCCAATGGAAGACAGGGGATGAGGCGTAACTAGCTGACAAATTGTTCCTGAAACATATCATAAGAGTATACACTTAATGTTCCTCATACTGTTCTCCAAAGAAAACTGCAGCCATTATTCAGGGAAAGTATACACTGCAAAAATTGGTCTACCCAGACCTTGTGAGTACTGTATTATGGGTCTGAATAACCACATAACAGAAGACCTAAAGTGTCATCAGGAGCTTTTGGTTACATGCATGAGTGGTATAAAGTTGAATTTTGTTTTAAGTCTGTATCATAGTGCCTCCATTGGGTTCATGGTCCCACCTAGGTTTTTGGCTTTTTTTTTTTTTCACCAGTCCCCTAATTAATAATTGGGATAGATATACATTGGAACCTTTCAAATTGATTCCCTGATCTGAGAAGGAGGGATATTATGATGGGAAAGACCAAGTGGAAGCCCATAAAACTCCCACCTCCCACAAAGGGAGTAAGTCAGAAGCGATATGAAAGCCCAGGAAGACTACATACAACCTAGGCTCTGCAGGACCCAGATAGACTGGGACTATAGCATGGACTAAGGTAAGCCTGACCAAGGGGAAGACCCGATTGAAGCTGCCAAACTGAGTCATTGAAGTCTCTGACACTTGGTCTGGGGACCTGATCTGGCAAAATTCCCATCAATAGGGAAGATCAAAAGCAGTTGGCTTTCTTTTGTAAAAGCAGCAATATACATTTTCTCTCTTCCTTCAGGGCTCTGCTAACTCTCCTGCTCTCTGTAATTAATTTGTCTACAGGAATCTTGATATTCTTGACATTTTGAAAAACATAAAGCTGGTCCATTATATTGATGACATCATTTTAATTGAACCTATGAGCAGGAATTGGTGAGTACACTAACTCTTAATGAGACATACTTGTGCCAGAGGGCAGAAGATAAACTCCACAAATATTTAGGGGCATGACACATTGGTGAGGTTTTTGTTTCCAGCAATACCTTTATGGATTTGGGACACACTTTATCTAATAATGGACACACATCAGTCCCAGCTCTGGCCCAATCCAGAAAATAAAAGCGAACATGAAAAAGTGGCCTAGACTTTCAGGTCACTGACCAATGTCGTAGTATGGCTACCCCTCAACTCATACATTTGGCCTCCTAGGAGTTCCGGTGACTAAATGATGAAGGAGGAAAAACTTGGCCTCATTTGCAGATGGGCTCATGAACTGTGTTGGTGCTTACAGGAAATGGACTCCTACATTTCAGCCCCACTCAAACGTGATCCTAAATAATAGTGGTAAAGGGAAATCATGCCCATGGTCAGAGCTTCAATCAGTATATTTGGTAGTTCATTTCATGTAGGAGTACAGATGACCGTATAGGTACACACCAACATTGTGGGAGATGGGAGGGAGTGGCAATGGCTTGTCTGGTTGTTCCAAGTCCTGAAAAGTACAATTTCTTAAATAAACCAACCAGTCACCCAATTATAGATACTAGACCCCTTCAGCTTGGATTTGTCAATGGTCTCTTCTTACTAAATTCAATAGTTCTCCAGATATGAGTTTGCCTTCCCTGAACATAGTACTTCTCCTAGTACCATTTTTAGTAATTTTTGAGAATGCCACATCTCTTAACATGCAATTCCACACAGAATTGCCTCAGGCCAAAGAAACTATTTTGTAGCAAGGGGTGTTCACTGGTCTGACTATGCACTTGACCAGAAGCAGTAGCCTAACGGCAGAATGGAATGACTATTAAAAGCTGGGCTAAGGTGTCCGTTCAGGAACAATGCCTTACAGGGTTAATGACAGGACACATCATCCAGGTTGCAATATATGCACTGAATCAACTGTCAGTATATTGGACTGTGTTCCCACTGTCTAGAGTAAATAAGTTCAAAAAACAAATGGTGGAAATTGGATTGATTCTTATCCCCATCATTCCCAGTGACCCACCTATAGAGTTTGTGCTTCTCTCCATGAATCTTAGGCTTTTGCCAGAGGATAAAATAAGGGATCTATGGAACTGGAAGATGCCATTAAACATGGCAACTTTGGGCTCCCCACGCCAGCAGACCAGGAGGCAAAGAGAGAAGTCACTGTAGTCCTTAGGATAATTGATCCTGATTACTATAAGACCTTGGGCTGCTGATATACAATGAGGACAGAGGGGTCATTGGCACATCCTTACTGCTTCTGTGCCTATTACAGATGGACAACTTTAGGAACCATGCCTAAACAGGGCAAGATAAGTAAGGGGTCAGATTCTTCAGAAATGAAAATTTGTGTCATCCCACCAGGCCAGTAACTCAGACTATTTAAATTATTATCCCAGAATAAGGGAAATGTATAATGAGTGGTAGAGAGAGGGAAGTGAGGATATCAATTAAAATCCCAGGACCAGTTGGGACTGAAACCAGCTAGGTTTACTGATCCTCCTTAAGCCTTTTTAAGACTGAAACCCACCATCACCTTGAAGCACTGAACCTTTCTTTTCAAGGAAGAATTGGGCATCTTGTGCTGAGGTAATATGTGGACATCATAATAGAGTGTGTATCTAAGTGACACTAGAAATGGACTGTACCCAACTTAGTTTATGTACCACCTGGTTCCTGTGCCTACCTTGTTTCCTGGCCAGAATAAACCTAACAACCATGTGTGCAGTGCTGATGGTCATGGAGTTAGTTCACTGTTGCTATCCCCACAGGTCCCAGATCTAGGAGCTCTGCATGGAGTTGTAGTGAGTGAAAAGAGATCACTGGGCCACAGTGAACTTACAGGGGCTCTGCCCTCCTCAGCAATCATCTGGAGTAGTCAGTTGATGCAACCAGGTAGTGTGGGAAGTTAATGCCTATGGGGCAAGCTTGGATCAATGAGAGAAGGGCATAGAAGGGAGCTGGAGAATAAACTGTTCTCTCACTTCCCTCATATAGACAACCTTGAGATAGAGTAGTTTGTATGAATTTCTTGAAAACAAGCAATCAGCTGCACTGGCTGTGGCCAGTTCAATTAGACATCATCTTACATTTGCTCTCCTTTCTTCTTTGTGCAATTTATCCTTTTCCCTCACTTTGCTTCCCTGTGTGTGAATTCCCAGTAAAGTCTTGGTATATAGACTCTTACCTTCAGCCCTCTTTTCTGCAAAACCTGAAAGGGTGGTTTCTATCTCCCTCCTCTTTTTCAGTGCTTTCAAACTGGGGGAGCTGATACAGAAGAGAGGAGCGCATGTGTGAAGACACCATGCTTCAGCACCCTTAATTAAACCAATGGAGTTAGATATAGGCTTAGCCTGCCTTGCATGAGGTGGGTAGGAATCTGAAGAACTGAGCTTTGAATGAAGTTTGCTATTGCATTTTCTCATGAACAAGACTAAGTCATAAACATTGGATTGAAACTGTTCCAATAATTGGACATATCTGAAAAATCTTAGAGTCCAACCAGCTGTAAGGGACATGTTCCCACAATAAGAAAGAGGATTCCACATAGCACAATGGAGTTCAGTTATGGGGGGAGGGGTGATGTTTATATATAATCAGACAAAGGTGCTTTGATCAAGGATCACATCCTCAGGGAGGCATTCACTGATACATCATTCTAAATCATTTAGCTGTACGTACTGCTATAGCAATGTCCTGTGCATCCGTGATAGCTGCACTATCATACTATTATTCATCTCTGAGACTATATTCACTATTCAAAAAAAATAGAGAGAGCAGACAGTATTCTAGGCACTGGTAATCTATTATTGGACAGAAATAGACAGTCTCTGCTTTTATCTAACTTACAGCACAATGGAAGAGGTAAATATTAACCCAATAATCATGTTAATATTTCTATAGTTAAAAAATTCTTATAAAAAAATATAGGAGCATATGGTAGAGGAATGTGACCAAAACTAGAGAATCAATGAAACCTCCTATGGAGGCTGAGATCTTGAGCTGAGAATTGAGGGAAACACGGGAGTAAAGTAGAATTTGGGGCAGGAGAAGGGGACACTTTCCAAACAAAGGGGAAAAGTATGTGCAAAGATCCTGTGGTGGATGTAGGATCAAGTGGATATTTAGAAGATAAGATTGATAAGAGTTGGATATAAATATAGAGGGAGAGGAAGATCAAGTGTGAGTCTTCTGTATCTGCATGGAGATAATGCCTGCTCTGGACCAGAGGACCCTGCAGTGAACTGATCTGGGAGGAAAAGTCATAAGTTTGGTTTAGATATATTGAGGTTTATGAAGTTTTTTCCCTTTCAGACTGCAAAGCGGATTCAAATTCATTCATATATTTTAAAACGATCCTATTTATGTAATTAATGTGTTTAATTCTGTGCTAAACATAGCATGGAAAAAATTAAGCACAGTTGGAGACTCAAGTGGAATGTACTTAATGCCATCTTCTCTGAAAATTCAATTACTCAGGACTTAATAACCTTTTAATGCCACAAGATTACCCCCTCTCTCCCTCTCTCTCTTCCAGAAATATTTTTTGTGCACATATATACACCTGGTATTGTTCTAGGTGCCGCAAATATAATGGTAACAGGATCTGTCTTTAAGGAATTCATAGCTTTAGAAGAAAATTTTTTTAAATAGATAATTACAATACAGTGTTATAAAGGCTTCAAAAGCAGGGAGTAGAGAGTTCTATGGAAGCACATAATAAGGACCTTTAGTCCAGCTTTGGAGGGTGGATTAAGAATGCTTATCAGGAGGTAGTGATGTGTTGCCAAAATAAGCTAAAGGCTAGGTCAAGGAAGGTGAAAACAGAAAAGTGCAAGTAGGTTTTAGTAGCAGAGAGGTATCCGTGACTCCTGCACAATGTTCTGAATGAATGAGTGAAATGCCTTATTATGGGTTCAAATGACCTGCTTAATACCTGCTTTTAGAAGAGGTGGGGAGGCACTGTTAAGCATTCAAAAACATGTATAAAATAAAGAACTACCTCTGCTACATTACAAAGAAGATCACCCTAATCTTACTGGCCTGGCTACTTCACAAATAACAATAGTTCTAACAACTTACATTTTCTAAGGAAACATTTTTATTTTTGTCAGCTTCAGCAGTAACCTTATAATCCTTATCATTCCCAGAGACTCTGCTAATCGCCCTTTCTGAACCACTTGTCATTGCTATACAAAAGTTTCAAATTCCCAAGATAACCTTTCTGAGGAAAAAATCATTCCCATGTTTCTTGGGAGTATCCATTCAGGAAGCGTGATTTAAGTGCTTTTCATTTCTTTCTGTGGTATTGATTTTTGGCAGGCAGACTGGGAGACTTGGTTTATCTGCTCTCCATCAAGATCAGGCCACAAAGATTAAAATGTTTACCAAGCATCCAGAAATAACGCTGATGGTTTGCATTCATCAGGGGCACACCCTAGAGAATGTAGTGACAAGAAAAAACAGGGGGTATCAACACTTCAACGCAACTGCAATGTATTCGGCTGCCTTTTAGAGATCTCCTGAGTCATTAGGCCCCCCATGGCACTCTGAAGCAGTATATCTGTGATGGAAAATTAACGAAAAATTAACAAAGCAAAATAAAATCTCAGATGGACCCAATTCTCATTAACCATCATGAGGATATACAAAGGCAACTGACTCATAAGTGGCCCTCCAGTCTTATATCCCTGAGACCCATTCATCACAATTACCAGAATTTACTTATGAATCACAAAGTTGATCTGGTGTTGCCTTGCAACATCTTTAATGGCTCCTTTAACTTACAGGATAAGTCCATAGCTCCTTGTTTGGGGTAATAACAACAATAACAATAAATAGTAACAACAGCTAAATGATACACACCAAGGACAGCTCTGAGCTTGTTGGATGTACTCCCTCCTCAAACATTTTAAAGAACCTATAGCATATAGTTTATCAGTAATCATATTTGAGGAATCATCAGTATCCCATTTTGCAGGCTAAAAACCTGAGGTATGCAGGAGTTGAGTAGTATCTTCAAAGACAGACAAATATTAGTTGGTAAAGAGGATTTGATGCCTGAAGTTCAAGTCTAGGACCATGAGCCACTATAGATACTCCCATCAATCTCCCCAGCATTTTCTCCCCCCACTCCAGTAGGTGTGTTCCAACTATAACAAATTTGCAACGTGCTGGATTTTCCCCTAAAAACTAATAATAAAGAAAACACAACAGCAAGAAATATCATCCGAGTTTCCATGTCTCGGATCCTTTCTTATACTAAGGGAATTTCTTCCTTCCTCCTTATGTTTATGGAATAATCCTAAGTATCTTTCAAGCTACAAATCCTCTGATGGTCCTTTCTTCAACATACCAGCATACAGCGACTCAGAGTTCTCTCATGTACCTTTGTAACAAACGGCTTTGCAATGTAAGGACTTATATTAATCTCATTTGACAAGCAGGGTAATAGAGGCTTTAAAAAGTTAACTACCCACTGAAAGTAGCAAATTCGTGGTTGTGTCAAAATTTTATGCCTGAATTTCTAAACCCAAGACTAGAATCTCTTTATTAACATATTTTGTATAATCATTCTATCAAAGGCTGAGACAGGAATGTTAAATCTCCAGCCACTCTTCCTGCCCTTTGATTTCTTTATGTATTTCTATATTGAAATTATTTACTTTAGGGGCACCTGGGTGGCTCAGTCAGTTAAGCATCTACCTTCGGCTCAGGTGATGATCCCAGAGTCTTGGGATCAAGCCCTGCATTGGACTCCCTGCTCAGCGAACAACCTTCTCCCTCTCCCTCTGAAGCTCCCCCTACTTGTGCTTGCTCTCTCTCTCTCTCAGAAAAATAATGTTTTTTTTTAAAAATTTAAAAAGAAATTATTTACTTTATATATAGTCTAATGATGTTATCTGAAATATAAAGCTTCAAGACTATTTTGACATATTTGTGGATGGTAAAAAAAAAAAAAAAACTTGCAGCAAAAGCAGTTCTAAGAGGGAAGTTTACAACAAATGCATAACTCAAGAAGTTAAAAAAATATCTCAAGTAAACAAACTAACCTTATACCAAAAGAAGCTAGAAAAAGACCAACAACAATAACAACAACAACAAAAAAAAAACCAAAACCAGCAGAAGGAAGGAAATAATAAAGATTAGATCAGAAATAAATTATATAGAAACTAAAAAAACAAAACAAAACAAAGCTCAACAGTAGAATAAATAAATGAAACCAGGAACTGATCCTTTGAAAAGATAAAATTGATAAGCCTCTCTCTAGCCAAACTCATCAAAAAAACAGAGAGAGGACTAAAATAAATAAAATTACAAATGAAGAAGGATAAATGACAACCAACACCACAGAAATACAAACAAATATAAGAAAATATTATGAAAAACTATATGCCAACAAATTGGACAACCTAGAAGAAATGAATAAATTCCTAGAAACATAAAACATATCAAAACTGAAGCAGAAAGAAATAGAAAATTTGAATAGACTGATTGATTACCAGAAAAGAGATTGAATCAATAATCAAAAAACTCCCCACTACTGGGTATTTACTCCAAAGATACAAATGTAGTGATCAGAAGGGGCATATGCGTCCCGATGTTTATAACAGCAATGTCCACAATAGCCAAACTATGGAAAGAGCCTAGATGTCCATCAACAGATCAATGCAAAAATTCTCAACAAAATATTAGCAAATCGAATCCATTGCATTAAAAAAAAAAAGAACATTCACCATGACCAAGTGAGATTTATTCCCAAGATGCAAAGGTGGTTCAATATTTGCAAATCAATCAACATGATACATCACATTAATAAGAGAAAGGATGAAAACCATTTAATCATTATAATACATGAAGAAAAAACATTTGACAATCAAGTACAACATCCATTCATGATAAAAGCCCTCAACAAAATAGGTTTAGAGGAAACATACTTCGCATAATAAAGGCTGTATATGAAAAACCCACAGCAAACATCATATTCAGTGGGGAAAAACAGAGCTTTCTCCCTAAGGTCAGGAATAAGACAAGGATGTCCACTCTCACCACTTCTATTCAACTTCACTTCTAGTGAAGTCCTAGCCACAGCAATTAGACAACAAAAAGAAATAAAAAGCATCCAAATTGGTAAGGAAGAAGTAAAACTTTCACTATTTGCAAATTACATAATACTCTATATAGAAAACCCTAAAGACTCCAAAAAACTGCTAGAACTGATAAATGAATTCAATAAAGTCACAGGATATAAAATCAATATGCAGATCTGTTGCATTTCTATACACTAATGAAGCAGCAGAAAGAGAAATTAAGAAAACAATCCCATTTACAATTGCACCAGCAATAATAAGATACCTAGGGAAAAACCTAACCTAAGAAGTGAAAGATCCATATTTCGAAAACATTGATGAAAGAAATTCAAGATGATACAAAGAAATGGAAAGTCATTATATACTCATGGATTGGAAGAACAAATATTGTTAAAATGTTTATACTACTCAAAGCAATCTATGTATTTCATATAATCCCTATCAAAATACCGACAGCATTTCTCACAGAACTAGAATAAACAATCCTAAAATTTATATGGAACCACAAAGACCCCAAATTTCCAAAGCAAATTAAAAAAAAAAAAAAGCTGGAGGCATCACAATTCCAGACTTCAAGCTCTATTACAAAACTGTAGTAAACAAAACAGTATGGTACTGGCACAAAAATAGACACATAGATCAGTGGAACAGAATAGAAAACCCAGAAATAAACCCACAATTATATGGTCAGTTAATCTTGACAAAGCAGGAAAGAATATCCAATGGGGAAAATACAGTCTCTTCAACAAACAGTGTTGGGAAAACTGGACAACAACATGCAGAAGAATGAAACTGGACCACTTTCTTACACCACACACAACAATAAATTCAAAATGGATTAAAGAGCTAAATGTGAGACCTGAAATCATAAAAATCCTAGAAGAGAGCACAGGCAGTAATGTCTCTGACATCTGTTGTAGCCACATTTTTCTAACTATGTCTCCTGAGGCAAGGGAAATAAAAGCAAAAATAAACTATTGGGACTGTATCAAAATACAAAGCTTATGCACAGTGAAGGAAATGATAAACAAAACTAAAAGGCAACCTATAGGATGAGAGAAGATATTTGCAAATGACATATTTAATAAAGGGCTAGTATCTAAAATATATAAAGAACTTACACAACTCAACACCCAAAAAACAAATAATACAGTTAAAAAGTGGACAGAAGACATGAGCAGACATTTCTCCAAAGAAGACATCCAGATGGCCAACAAACACATGGAAAGATGTTCAAATTCACTCACCATCAGGGAAATGCAAATCAAAACTACTATGAGATATCACCTCATACCTGTCAGAAAGCTAAAATCAAAAACACAAGAAACAATGGGTGTTGGTGAGGATATGGAGAAAATGGAACCCTCTTGCACTGTTGGTGGGAATGCAAACTGGTACAGCCACTGTGGAAAAGAGTATGGAGCTTCTTCAAAAAGTTAAAAATAGAACTACCCTATGATCCAGTAATTGTGCTACTGGGTATTTACCCCAAAACACAAAAACACTAATTCAAAATTATGCATGCACCCCTATGTTTATAGCAGCATTATTTACAATAGTCAAATTATGGAAGCAGCCCAAGTGCCCATGGATGGATGAATGGATAAAGAAGGAGTGGTATATTCATCTATATTGTATATATATATACATGTATATATCACCCATATATTGTATGTGCATATATAATATATACATATACACACAATGGAATATATATATATATGGAATAATGGAATGTTGTATTATATATATGTACATATATACAATGGAATATTATTCAGCCATAAAAAAGAAAGAAATCTTGCTAGCATATGGATGGAGCTGAGAGTATAATGCTAAGTGAAGTAAGTCAGTCAGAGAAAGACGAATACCATATGATTTCACTCATATGTGGAATTTAAGAGTCAAAACAAATGAGCAAAGAGAAAAAGAAATAGACTCTTAACTATTGAGAACAAACTGATGGTTACCAGAGGAGAGGTGGTGGGGTGATGGGGGAAAATAGGTGATGGGGATTAAGCAGTGCACTTGGCATGATGAGCACCAGGTAATGTATGGACTTGTTAAATAACTATATCGTATACCTGAAACTAATATAACCCTGCTATACCAGAATTAAAATTTAAAAATAATAAAAGTTCCTCTATGTCCCTATCTTTGGAAAGTTATGATGTTGATGTGGCAACCACTGCATTATTTACTACTTTGGATTTATATGTCCTTTTACAACTTTTTACTTTTAATCTCTTGGAGTCAATAATTTTTGGCTCTTATAAATAGTATGCTTATAAATAATATTTTTAACCCAATCTAAGAATCTATAAGTTATCTTTCTATTTTTCTATATATGTATCCTATTTACTTTTGTTAGTATAAAGAAATGCATGTTTATTGTAGAAAGCTTAGAAAATACGGGCACTTGGATGGCTCAGTCGGTTAAGTGTCTACCTTCAGCTCAGTTCATGATCTTAGGGTCCTGGGATCGAGCCCCACGTCAGACTCTCTGCATGGCAGTGAGTCTGCTTCCCCCTCTCACTCTCCTGCTGTGCTCTCTCTCTCTCTCTCTCTCAAATAAATGAGTAAAATCTTTAAAAAAAAAAAAAAAGGTTAGAAAATATAAAAGTATTAAGGAATTCATATAATCACAATTCGTTGTATTCATATGATGTTACCACCAAGATACAATAACTATATATATATTCAACTTTTTCTACACACTTTTGTGTAATATGTAATTAAAATTAACATTTAATATGCATGCATAGTATTTAAGTATTCTGCTAAGGGTTTTACGCAGGTTAAATAATTTCTATTTCACAACAGCCATATGAGATATATATTATTAATATTTACATGTTAAAATGAAACAACAGAAGCAAAGAGAGCTTAAGAAATTTCTCTCAAATAGACCTTGGATATAAACCCAAGGAGATGTGATGCTATGGGCCATCCTCTCATTATGCTATAATATCTCTCTTGATAGAGAATGATAAAATAGGAAGGTGGATAGATAGGAGTGGGTGGGAAGTGAGGAGATGAAGATTCCATACACAATGCATATTGTTTTGTAATGTGCTTTTTCACTTAAAATATATAATAATTTCCCTTATAACCTATTCTTTTGAACCATGATATATGACTGTATAGTATTGTATTATATAAGCAAGCAATCATTCAGTAATCAATTTCCTGTAGTTCATTCCAACCAAGGCATTTTCTTTATTTCTTTCTCTCCTAAATGTAATGGGTTGTTCTAATAAAGGAATTTCATAGCTTGGTGCCACCAGGTCAAAGAAGTTCTTACTCGGGGTGTTTCTTAAGCAGGTTGATATTCCAAAAGTTACAGTTGCTTTGGTTTCATTGTTTTAGTCTTTTATAATAATGACAAATTATTTTTGCAAGTCCAGCATTCTTGTTTATCTGTATGCTTTCTTTTTGGTTTCATTTTGTTTTGTTTTCTTGGTTGGATGGATCTCTGTTTTTGTGTTCTCACCTGGAAAGCGCATCCAGCCAGGAATCACTGCCACACTCCCTTCCCCATTGTCTCATCCCCAGCTTCCATCCCCCAATTCTATGGCTGTTTGTTTGCCTTAAGGCTATATACCCCCTGATTCAATAGGCAAGCTTCACAATAAAACTGCCGAAGAGGCCGATGGAGGTCATCACCTCCCCTCACAGGTAAGGAGTGACCACACTGGTCTCGACCATATATCCATCCATGAGGAATCCAGCACTTCCAAAAGGCTATTCTGCCCGGGGGAAGTCAGACTCACTCCAAGAACTTCTCTTTCATTCCATTGTTGATGTCATTATCTTTTCACTTTAGGTCTACTTCCAGTTATTATTTCATGAAAAAAAAATTCCATCAACATTTCTGTGATCATTAGCTCTCCCAATTTCTTCTCTCTTATCCCAATTACAGTTCCCATCCCCTTACTTCTCACTTCTATCCAATCTTCAAAATTCCACTCCTTCTTCTCCCCACATGCACACACATACACAAACACATCTTTTATTTTTTTTTTTTAAGATTTATTTATTTTAGAGAGAAAGTGAGAGCACATGAGCAGAGCAAGGGGCAGAAGGAGAGGGAGAGAGAATCTCAAGCAGACTCCACACTGAGTGTGGAACCTGATACGGGGCTGGATTTCAAGACCCCGAGATCATGACCTGATCATGACCAAGAGTCAGATGCTTAGCTGACTGAGCCACCCAGGCGCCCCATAGACACCTCTTTTAAAAATAGTATCTAGAATTATTGGACTATGTATTATTTTTAATTTAGGTATCTACTTCTCTTCATTGAATAAAACTAGGACAGGCCTGTCCTGGCATTTATCTCAAAGGAGGGTAGGTAATTTCTTTCTGACTCTCCATATTATTTCTCCAACTTGTATTAGAATTCTCCCACATCTTTGTCTGGAGGTAGGATGATGTCAGCTTACTCAAATTTTTCTGGTTCCATGACCTAGCAGTACAAGAAAGACAGAGAGGGACCTGATGCTGAGGATCACCCTAGCAGGTAAATTTTGTCTCTGCATGGCTTCTTCTATGTGTTTACTGAAAATATTATACCAGGGAGGATTGCTACATGTAGTTTCTCTTCAAACCAAGTCTCCGGCTGAGAAACACTCTGTGGCTTGACTGGTATCACTGCCTGTCCCATCAGGAGATAGCATGTGGTGTCCAAGAACAATCCCTACAGCATGAGGTTGAGCCCTGAAACATTCTGGAAGAAACTGAGTCAGGAGCAATTCTACAAATTTTGTTTAGCTTGGCAGCCTCGCCTGAAATGATGGCCAAGTATAGCCATTTCTGGATGTGAAAAGTATTAACATGGAGCAATCTCTCTCTCTCTCTTTCTCTCTCTCTCTCTCTCTCCCTGTCTTCTTCTCTCCCTCTCTTTCCCCCTCACCCTCCCCACAAAATTCCACGCCTTATGTCTATTTTAGTTCCTTGTGACTTCCCAGCATTTTCCATGGGAAGACGTGTGAGTTAACATCTGACTGCTTTCATACTGGTTCCATTTGCCTGAGAACCAGCAGAGACTCTTTGCCTTTTGTGGTAATGAATGACACCCCTTCTTAGTTTACATCACTGATCCTGGTTTTCTTCCATTCTTATATTTCTTTGTTCATTTCAGCCACTTCTGGTGGGACGGGAAGGATTGGGAGCTGAGCATTTATGCTCCCCCTGCCATCCTTCCCAGAATCCTGACAACATATGTTCTTTTTGATTAAGATAATCAGTGTCACATTGAGTAAATCCAACTTGACCATTCTGCTAACAGAGACACTCTGATTTTCCAAACATTGTGAAGGAGGTACTATTTTAAAAGATAATGCCACTGGCATGTATTATTATTTAATAAGTATATTTGAATTTAATTTAATTGCCCACAACATCTCCTCAGAGACATAAACCAGGATCCTCCGAGACAGAATGTTTGTCCAAAGACAATAAAGATTTGATTAGAATAGATGATAGAAGTTGTCCTAAAACTATTTTCCCACTGCCTTGGGAATAGAAATTTGTTGGTCTCCTTTGAAAGGCTTTGTTCAAACCCAGCCACCATGATCACTAAATACCCTTCAGTGGAAACTTGCCTCTTTTCACAAATCTCATAAATTAGAAAATATAATTGTCTCTGAGTCTTATACATCTTCTAGACATTCAATGATACTGACTTTTACTCAGAAATGGGCCTCTTAGAATGAGATAATTATCTCATAAGCAACAAAAGGAGATGGTGATCTTTGCCTAATAGCACATCACAGAAATGTCAGCACAAACTTCGGAAATTATTTAGTCTAACTCTTTGTCTTACAGATGTTAAAAATAAAGGTGCAGGAGTAAGTGACTAACAGCTACAAAGCCAGTTAGTAGACAGTAGTATCCAGAATTCACTATTTTATGACATACACTCTAAAGCTTTTCTTTCCACACCATCATTTAAAATTTTTGTAACATACACACACACACACACACACATACACACACACACACACACACTCCCTTTCTCTTGTGTCAGGAACCAAATGGGCTATTTCTAGTGAATGGTATGTGAGACAAAAAATAAAAAGTATCAAGAGTTCTAACATACCAAGGAGAATTTTTAGATTCCAGCTACAAGAAATCCTACACATTTTTAATAATGAGAAAGAAAAAGTTAATAAGATCTTAATATTTTCTTCCTCTCTGGTGAGGTATTAAAAAACCTGTGAAGATGGGTAGGTAAAATGCTTCATCACTAAATAAGCTGAAGAAAGATCCTGCTAGCCAACAAAATCCAGGTGCCTCTGAGCCCAGAGCGTGAGAATAACACAAATCCCTCTCTTTAGCTTAGGTCAGGGTGATTCTGATGAGAATGTGTAGCTATCTGCCTGGCCAACTCTGCACATTTAGAGGACTGAAGGGTCTTCACCTTTTTCCTTACCAGTAAAACAAATCATATATCTGCTGCCAGGCACAAACACCCACATAGATTTCCATTATTTTCTGATCCTGCTGGTGTTTTGACTTCTTGCCATTTCCACCCCAACCACCACTGAGCTCTTTTTCCTTCTCTCTTAATTTCTAAAACCACTAACTTAACCATGTAAATTTAATACTTGATCATAATCTTACACCTCTAACTCAGCACTTACCACACATTGAATATACATGTGGATCACTTGGCGATCTTGCTAAGATGCAGACTCTGATTCAGTAGATCTGGGACAGGGTGGGGAGCACTGTATTTCAAGGAAGCTCCCAGATTATGCCAGTTCTGCTGGTCTACAGACCACGTTTTGAATAGTAAGTCTTAGTTTACATGTCTTAATTTTTTATCTCACTGGCTTTCATTTTTTTATTCTAAACTTATTTTTTACTCATTCTTTTTATTTTTTAAATAGATACCCTTTTTTAATAAATTTTTTTATTATGTTATGTCACCATACAGTACATCATTAGTTTTTGATGTAATGTTCCATGACTCATTGTTTGCATATAATACCTAGTGCTCCATGCAATATGTGCCCTCTTTAATACCCATCACTAGGCTCACCCATCCCCCCAACCCCCTCCCCTCTAAAACCCTCAGTTTGATTCCTGGAGTCCATAGTCTCTCATGGTTTGTCTCCCCCTCTGATTTCCCTCCCTTCATTTTTCCCTTCCTTACTCATTATTTTAAAAAATTCTCATGCTAATCTTTGGTTCAGAGCTACTTGACATTTAGAAAAGTAGGGCAGGATAGATGGAACCACTTTCTTGAGTAGTGTTCCTCAAAGTATATGTGGTGTAGGACTATTTTTCCCCAATATTCAATAGACATAATATTGCTTTATCAAGTGCTATACAAGTTTCTAAATGCTTACTCTCAATTTCTGTGGGTATCTCCTTACATATTACTATTAACAATTCATAGACCATACTTTAAGAAAAACTGATCTAGATGATAGTGAATTGTTTCTTTCAAATCTTTGTAAATTATGGGATAATGGGATTTTTTTGAGTTTTTTTATGTTTTATTTTTTTATTTTTGTTTTTTTATTATGTTCAATTAGCCAGCATATAGTACTGCATTAGTTTTTGATGTAGTGCTCAATGATTCATTAGTTGCATATAACACCCAGTGCTCATCACCACATGTGCCCTCCTTAATACCCATCACCTGGTTACTGATGATTCCCAGTCTAGCCTTAATATCACATCACAGAAATGTCAGCACAAACTTCGGAAATTATTTAGTCCGTGAACTCTTAGATAGATAGATAAATAGATGAGAGATGATAGATGATAGATGATGATGATACATACATACATATATAGATGATAGATGATAGATGATAGATAGATGATAGATAGATATAGTCAGTTCTCATTATTTGTGGTAATTATGTTCTATAAAGTCACCGCAACCACTGAAATAGCAAATACTGAGACATTGCTCCTAGCAGAAATACAGACTTAGGTTCCTGTGAATTTCTGGTCACAGCATTTTAATCACTTATCAGTACATAACCTTGTTTAATACATGTTTATGTTTCCTTATTTAACACATATTGTTGGTCCATTATCTTTGCATTCATGACCAACAGCATTATCACTCCTGTCTGAACAATCTTCTCTACCATGTCTTTTCTCCATAAGGCACATCACAGCCTTCTTACACTTAACAACGCCGGACAGGACAGCACTACACCTGAGAGCCATTTTAAAATAGCAAAATTACCAACAAAAAGCACACATATGCAAAAACTGTAGCACTAAACAGACCACAAAAAATTGTTTACAATATGAAAACTGAAACAAGAAGGCAGAGTGTTGTCTTGTTCCACCTCGGCTGGGAACATAAATGTTAAGCAACTCAAATTTTTCACTGTTCCCCCACATGTCCATAAATGACCATGAAAATGAATGCACAGAGAGCATTAATTTGGGAGATACAATCAATGTTAATGAATGGGCAAATTTAAAATACAGACTTCAGTAATTCGGACTGACTGTGTGTGTGTGTGTGTGTGTGTGTGTGTGTGTATTATCATTGCTTACTCAATATCTCCCTTTGAATGTTTAAAAGGACTCTCAATTTTACCATACCTAAAACAAAATTCTGACTGTTGCCCACAAAATCTATTCCTCCCCCAGTTTTCCCCACCTCAGTAAATGACACCTTGTTGCTCTGACTAAAAACTATGCAGCTTCTTTTTCTCTTCCTCCAAGTATATCTGAACTCTGGCCATTTCTCATACACCCATCTGGTCAAGGTACCATTATTTCTTCCCTGTTTTGTTATAATAGCCTCCCCTATAATCTATTCTCAATTAAGCAAACAGAAGGAAATTTGGAAAATGCATTGCATTACATATTTCCAAACACTTTTTTTTTTTTAATTTGAATATTTCTGAAATCAGGGTGAAGATTACAATCAACAAAAAGGGAGCTTTGTGCCATCATTTAAATGGCTACTTTTTTTTTTTCTTTGAGTGGTACATAAAATAATGATGGGTCTTAAAATTGAAGGTCTTAGATGCAGTGAAATACAGTGGGATAAATTATGTCACTTTCCTGCTTGATGTTCTCCAGGGGCTCCCATCTCCTTCAGAGTAAAGTCATTATTGAGAACTCTAATTGGGGCTCTACCAGATATCCCTTGTTCCCTGTTTCCCTGATCTCATTTCCTAACCACTCTCTCACTCACCCACTCAATACTGGCCTTCTTGCTGTTACCCAGAAAAAGCAGATTTGCTCTTGCTTTAGGCCTTCAGTCCTTGCTCTTCCCACCATGTACATGACTTGTAGCTGTTCTCTCATGTTCTTGTCTTTCCTCAAGTGCCCCCTTCTCAGTGCGATCTTTCCTAACTGCCTTTTCCAAAATGGCAACACCCTCACAACTCTTCTGCTCTCTATTTTTGAACAGACTTCACTCTGACATAATATGCAATACAGCTTTCTAAATCTGAGCCCTGACTTCCAGAAGATTAAGGAAAGGGAGATCTCGATGACTTAAAACTATATTATTAAGTTTTCCAGCTGTGTGCCTTTCCCTCCAGGCTCCTAGGACCCTAGTATTTAGGAAATTTAGCAAAAGTTAGTGTGTGGAATAAAGACCTCTCCCTAAGCTTGAAGATAAACAGTGTCCTCTTGGGGATTCCATTTTGACAGTGTTCACTTTACTACACTGGGCTATTCTGCTGCTTGTGTGACAGGACAAAAGTCATTAACGTTGATTACTCACAGCTTTCTCCTCTTCCCACTGCCTAATGAGCCTTCTCTGTTGGCCTACTTGTTCCTGCTGCTTAGCATGGTATTTAGGGCCCTGAACAATTTGACTGCAAGCTTTCCTCCTGTTTTTCCTTATTTTCTTTTTCCTCTTAAAGCCATGTACCCCTCAAAAGGGTTCATTCACTGTCCCTTTGTTCTTCCGTCCTTCTACACTTTTTATTAACAACAGTTCACCCACCATCTGTTCCTGCCTGAAATCAGAGCCATTAAGCATCTGAGCTCTGACAGAAATTATTGGCTGAGCAATTCATTGACTATTATGCATTGTGACATTTCTTTTATTGTTGTCTTGAATTATTCAAACACTTCACTGTTGCTTAACTTGCCATTTATTTTCCTTTTTTTTTTTTTAATGCCTCAGCACTTAGGCCTTAAATATATTAGACTTTCACCGAAGGTACAATGATATGAATGCCATGATAACTGTTTGATAGGTAAGTTACTTGACTAGAATACTAAGCAGCATTAGCATCACATAAATGTTTTCTGAGTTTTTACTATCTTCTTTGATGTTTCCAAAATTGTTAATTGGAGAAGAAATTCAAGTAAGAAAATTTGATGCCAAGGCTAGACCTTCTCAAAAACAACTAGGTAGTTGGTCCTTATTCACAAATTCATACTATGACTATCACTTTTTTGCTAGTTCATCATGAAGTAGGAAAACAGAGGAACCCCTACTATATTACAGAGGATTAAAGGTTTTGCTCTTGAAACTAGCTGGCACAAACAGTTGATTTCAGTAATCAAATCTCAAAGAAGTTAAAGTAAATGCCCCACAAAATACAAAAGATAATAATTTATATTCGCAGTTTTTAAGCATTTATTTTAAAAAATAGTTGTCCTTAGGAATCATTGTGAATTAACTAAGTAAAAGTCATGTAAAACTGATTGCATTTACTAAGTATTTTTTTTAAAGATTTTATTTATTTATTTATTTGTCAGAGAGAGAGACAGAGCAAGAGAGCACAAGAGGGGGAGCAGTAAAGGGAGAGGAAGAAGCAGAGGGAGAGGGAGAAGCAGACTCCCCACTGAGCAGGGAACCCGACACAGGGCTTGATCCCAGGACTCTGGGATCATGACCTGAGCCAAAGGCAGACACTGAACCGACTGAGCCACCCAGGTGCCCCTACACTTACTAATTATTGACCTCCAAACTGTAAAGTCAGGAAAATTCAATAAGTATAGTAGAAAATGATTTTTAGATGATACCTTTACAGAATAAATGAAAACATATGCAATACACTAAAGTTTTATCATGTGCATAATTAAATTAATCAAATTCAATGCCCGGCAAAAGAGAAAAATAAATGTAATAGTAACAGGTGGAGAGGAATACCAATTATCAGAGTGTGTACAGCATCCATCCTCATGGTCTCATCATTCATCTTATTTGGCTTACACATTTCTATGCGGGATTTTATATACAATTCTCTATATATAATGCTTTTGCACTCCTACACTGTTGGTGGGAATGCAAGCTGGTGCAGCCACTCTGGAAAACAGTATGGAGGTTCCTCAAAAAGTTGAAAATAGAGCTACCATATGATCCAGCAATTGCACTACTGGGTATTTACCCCAAAGATACAAAAGTAGGGACCCGAAAGGCTACGTGCACCCCGATGTTTATAGCAGCAATGTCCACAATAGCCAAACTGTGGAAAGAGCCAAGATGTCCATCAACAGATGAATGGATAAAGAAGATGTGGTATATATATGCAATGGAATATTATGCAGCCATCAAAAGGAATAAGATCTTGCCATTTGCAACGACGTGGATGGAACTGGAGGGTATTATGCTGAGCGAAATAAGTCAAACAGAGAAAGACATGTATCATATGACCTCACTGATATGAGGAATTCTTAATCTCAGGAAACAAACTGAGGGTTGCTGGAGTGGGGGGTGGGGTGGGAGGGATGGGGTGACTGGGTGATGGACACTGGGGAGGGTATGTGTTCTGGTAAGCGCTGTGAATTGTGCAGGACTGTTGAATCTCAGATCTGTACCTCTGAAACAAATAATGCAATATATGTTAAGAAAGAAAAAAAGAAGAAGAAGAATGTAGCAGGAGGGGAAGAATGAAGGGGGGGAAATCGGAGGGGGAGAAGAACCATGAGAGACGATGGACTCTGAAAAACAAACTGGGGGTTCTAGAGGGGAGGGGGTTGGGAGGATGGGTTAGCCTGGTGATGGGTATTGAGGAGGGCACGTTCTGCATGGAGCACTGGGTGTTATGCACAAACAATGAATCATGGAACACTATATCTAAAACTAATGATGTAATGTATGGGGATTAACATAACAATAAAAAAAATTTAAAAAAAAAAAAAAAAAAATAATGCTTTTGCATCATTTAAGGACTATTCAAGAATAATTTTGAGTATATGTGATTCTTGTCCTAACATTACATGAGTATAAACTGAACTGCAATTACGGAAGGTTTATGTGTTTCTATTAGGAGACAATTCTCTCTGCATCTCTGGCATTACTAAATGTTCTAAGTCTTTTAAGCAAAGGTATTTACAGCCTATTTAATAATGTTTGTATAATGTTATATTCCAGGATAATAAAGCATCCCTCCTATCCCTAATGTAGATTTATTTATATTCCAGGGTAATAAAGATAATGTCTCTGGAGGGGATAATGTGCAGATTTGCCAGAAGTCTCTTATAACATTAGTAATTTCCTAAACTGAGTACTCCTCAGGTGTGATACAGATTCACTGTATATAGCATTTCACTTGCCCCACTCTATGTCACTTCCAATGGGATTAGAGAAGCAAGGAGAACTGATGTGAAGACAAAGCTCATGTTGCCTGCTGGGTAATAAGCCATATAAAATCCATTAGGGCTCATTTTCTTCTTACCAATGGAATTTATGGAAATGTGGCAAGAAAACCTAGCAACTACCTGCTGCTTAGGGACTGCTTCACCACAGGATGATTTATAGTTAAACCAGGTACAAAATTTTTTATTGATCTATCAGCTAGCCAAAATGCTAGACTTCATTGTTCAATAACATTTTAGCAACTATTTGAATTATTATAAGGAAGATATATAAAAAAGTTTGAGGATGAAAGTACCTGAAAAAGAAAATTAACATCATGGATAACAAAATCAAAAAGAACTCAACAGGCTAGAAGAATGGTTTAAAACTAACAAAACAAACATTCATGGAAATATATTTAAAGTCCTAAATGTTAGTTTAAAACACAGCTGCCCAAGAACAGAATAAGAGAAGTTCAAATTAGCAGTTCATATGAAGAAAAGCGAAGAGAAAAATGGAAAACACCCAGAGGACTTGCGTTTCCAAATATGAAAGAATAAAATAATCAAGAATTTCCCTCCTGCTAAAAACAATTAGAAAACTGGACAAAACATAGAAAGTGACAATTTTTAGATATTGAACAGCAAGCATTACAAGACTGTGATTCTAAGAAAGCAGAAAAACATTTTCTGCCTAAGGTAATCCTGGATGTGGACCAAGGAGAGGGAAAACTGAATCAACAATCTTGCTTGAGATTAAGAAATTGGAGTTTGGTGAGGCTGAGTCAGTTATCACTGCAAAGGAAAATGCCTAAAAAGAGGAAGTTACACAGACAAATAGCTCCAAAGACTCCCCTTGAGTTTTTGATTAAATATCATTACACACATGTGTAAGGTTAGACCCAACAAGGATGGAGGAGAACAACTTTCAAGGAAATAACTATTACTGGGAAGACTAACAATTTACAGAGGTCATCTGGGACTGAATCACTCAAATTCCCTCTAGCAGGGATGGAGAGATTTTATTGAACATATGAACTATTCAGTAGAGACCCATGAAGGCCCAAATCAAGAAAAGAAAAAAGAAAAAAAAGAAAGGAAAGGAAAGGGAAAAGAAAGAAGGCGAACTTAGCTTTACAATAATGGCTGCTTTAAACCTACCTTAAAAGAGGTTAAAAACAAATTTCAAAAGATTCAAACTGAACCTTTTAATGTGCATGTAATTTAACTGCCTGTGACAAAATAAAAAGGCAATCTTCTTTAAAGGAACACAACAAAGTCCAGCACTAAGCAATGCAAATCAAAAATAAATATCTCTGTGGAAAACAGAAAAAAAAAAGTTCCACAGTCAACAGAAATAGACCCAAAAATAATAGGGTGATGGAATAGGCAGACAAATACATTAAAGTACTAATTATAAATATGTTCCATATACTTAAGGATGTAAAGAAAACATGAATACTGTAAGAAAAATATGGAAGATGTAGAAAATATCCAAATCAAATTTATGTTAATGAAAAATAAACTCTAAAATGAAACATTAAAAAGGATTGATAACCAATTAGATACTGTATAAGAAAAGATCAAAGAACTTGAAGACATAGTAATAGAAATTATCTAAATGAAAGCACAGTTGGGAAAAATATTTTTAAAATAAAACCTGGGTGATCTGTAGGACTATATAATATGGCTTCATATAGATGGAATTAGAATCATAGAGAAAGGGAAGAACATAAAAATATTTAAATAAATAATGACCAAATTTTTTATGAATTTGAGGAAAATTTTAAAACCACAGTTCCAAGAAGTTCAACAAACCCTAAACAGAATAAACACTAAAATAATCACATCAATGAATATCAAAATGAAATTGCTAAAACCCAGTTATTAAGACAAAACCTTAAGAGAAATTAGAAGAAAAGGCATGTTGTGCTTCCCAAAAAATAAAAATAAAAAATAAGAATGCAGCAGTTATATTGTCAGAACTATGTAACAATGTAAACTATGTAAACTATTTCAACTATGTGAACCAGTAGATAATTCATTAGTATCTTAAAAGTACTAAAAGGGAATATGCCAAACTAGAAACCTATAAAATATTAATAAAATTAACTGCCAGCAAGTCTGTAATATAAAAGATGTTAAACAAAATTCTTCATGCAAAAAGAAAATAACACTAATGGAAATTTTACCTACACAATAAATAAAGAGCGCTGGAAATAAGTGGGCAAATATAAAATATTTTTCCTGGTTTATAATTTTATTCAAAACTTGATTAAAGCAAAATAATAGGAGTATTGTAGGTTTATACAGAGTTGAAGAAAATGTATGACAAATAAGGCTCAATGTATCACCCTAGGGAATTGGAAGGAATGTTGTAAGTTTCTTACATTTATATGAAGTTTTATGATATACTTCGAAGGTAGAGTGATGCATTACAAATGTGTATTATAAATCCTACAGCAACCACTGAAAACTACAACAAAAGAAAGAAGGATATAAAATAAGCCAAGTGAAGATAAAATAGTATCTTCAAAAACATAATTAATCCAAAATATTGGAAAATAGGGCAAAAAATAAAGAAAACATGCCACTATTAGAAAAAAAAAAAGAAAAATGGTAGATTTATTCACAACAAATCTATATTTACATTAAATATAAACATTCTAAATACTCCCACTACAAGGCAGACCTTATCACATTGGATTTAAAAAAAAAAAAAAAAAAACAAGATCCAGCTATACAGTCTTCAAAATTTTTTAAAAAGTGGTAAGTGAAAGGTGGAAGACTGGAAAATATAAAGACTGTGTAAATACTAATTAAAAGAAAACTAGACTAGATATATGAAAATCAGAAAAGTAGCCTTTAGAACAGGAACTATTAGCAGAAATAAAGGACATTTTTATTTATCAAGAACCAATTTATCAAGAAGACATGACAATTTTAGCTGAATTTGTATCTAGTAACAGTGCTTTAAAATGCATAAAACAAAAGATGATAGATTTAAAAGGGGAAAAAGATAATTCCATAATTGTATTTGAAGATTTCAACATTCTTCTCTCAGTTATTATAGAATAAGTATACAGAAAAAATAGCGAACTTTAAGAAAATGAACACTATTGATACATTTGGTCTAACTGACCACAGAGCAAGTCTCAACACATTTTAAAGCATTAAAATCACACACTTTAATCAATGTTCAATTAAAATATGTAGTTATGCTATTTTAAAAGCCTATCTAGAAAATCACCATCTATTTGAAAATTTAGAATTATACTTCCATACAAAGATCTACTCTACATTGTGCCTATAGTTAATGATATTGTATTGTGCACTTAAAATTTTATTCAGAGTGTAAATCTCACGTTAAGTGGTCTTACCAAAATACCAAAAAAAAAAAAACAAAAAAAACAAACAAACAAAAACTTCTAAATAATCTGTGAGTCAAAAAATAAATAATAATGAAAGTTAGAAAACAAAGAACTTGGAAGACTTCTACTTCTGACCAGTTGAAGTAATGGAGATGACATTTACCCACCCATCTTAGACAATTAGAAGGCTGAAAGATATATATGAAATAATGTTTTTAAAGAATTGAACAGTCAGTGTGGGACTGTGAACCTTGAGAGAAGGAGAGAAAAAAACAAGGTGAAGTTTATGCCTCTACCAGCTTGGAATCTGAGGAGATTTTCCAAGCCTTAGTACACAGAAGAGTATCCTTAGCAGCCTGGTATTCTCACCAAGTTCACAAGACAGTTCAGGGTTTAAGCCGTCCAAGGCATCAGGAATTTGTAGGGCAGAGCACTACAGAGGAACAAGCTACATGGACAGAGAGCTCTGGAAACCTGCAGAGGCTTTCTCTCAGGTCTTTTGCTGTGGACTGTTCAGCGCATGGATGAGAGGAAACTACAACCGGGAGGCAGTAAGCAGAACAATTCTGGAAGTTCATAAAAGATAGGGAATAGTTGATTTTCCATCAGCCAGAGTGGAAAGACTTCATAATATCTAGAATTATATTATATATTATATATATATTATATAATTATATAGTAGAATCCTATCATCTTACTAGTGGGGTTAAATTATTCCTACACTAAAGGCTGCTCCAGACACGCCCTAACAGAGTGTAAACTTAGGTTTCAAAAGGTTCAAACTGTCTCCAAGTTGTGGGAAACAGAATGCCACAACGACCACTGGTGCATGTTCGCTCAGACTCCGAGATCTCTGAGAAAACTCCAGATTGCAGAGTTAAAAATAACCCGAAAGGATCAGAGTGAAATGCCATTGGGACGTGTGTAGTCAGTTCTAAAGTACGCAGCAGAAGATGTTTAATAGATAGGAAGCCAGCTGTAAACAGCACACTGCGCACTCCCCTCTTTGTTCCTTTATTCTGTTTTAAAGATTCTTACGTGCTTGACTAATCCTGTATGCATGGAGGAATGTGCCTTACTATGCCCCTGCTGTAAATCATTATAGATCTATATCGCTGTGGAAGGTATATAAAAGTATGGAAAATAAACCTCGGCACCTCGGGCTGTTAGCTTGGGTTCCCCTGTGCCTCACTACACTGTCATCTCTTTTTCTCAGTTCCTTCGCCGTCCCAGGTCCATGACTCTCAGAGGTCGACACCAAGTAACTTAACTAAGCTACAGAGGGAAATTAAACACTTTTAAAGAAACAATAAAATCGATAGGAGCAAGATGGCAGAGGAGTGGAAGACCTAAATTTCATCTGGTCCCAGGACTTCAGCTAGATAGGGATCAAACCAATCTGAACACCTACAAACTCAACAGGAGATTGAAGAAAAGAATAGCAGCAACTCTCTGAACAGAAAAGTGACCACTTTCTGGAAGGTAGGACGTGTGGAGAAATGAATCCGAGGCAATATCCGGGAGGATAGACGCAGGGGAGGGGGCCTCCGTCGGCCACTTCTGAAAAGTGATAGAGCAGCGGAGCACAAAATTGGAACTTTTAGAAGTCGGCTCTGCTGAGGGACGTCACTCCAGTGGCTAAGCGGGGGGTGGAACCCTCATGGGACAGTGTGGTCTCAGGACCCTCGGGGTCACAGAAAGACAGGGGGGTGCCTGAGTGCAGCAGAGCTCCCAGGTATTGGAGAAGGGAAGCCGGCTGCAGAGATGGAGCCGAGGAGTGGGCTCTCAGCTCAGGGTTGCCATAAACCATGATCCACGGCACAGTTGGGCCACGGCTCCTCCAGCAGGGACCCAACAAGTGGCAGGTCCAGGGAGACTCCCCTTCCTCTCCTGGGAGGAGCGGCGTGGGAGCACACTGCAGGGTTCTACTGGGTTTGGAGACTCCACACGGGGTCATGTGCCAGAGATAGAAACACTCGGTCACAGGCCGGGTGAGCACGGAGTGCGGCCAGAGAAAGGGGAGACAGGAGTGACTGACTGCTTTTCTCTGGGGGCGCACTGAGCAGTGGGGCCCTGAGTTCTCGGCTCCTCTGGGCCAGAGATAGGGAGGCCGCCATTTTCACTCTCGTCCTCCAAAGCCCTGCAGAAAGCTTGCAGGGAACAAAAGCTCCCGAGAGCAAACCCAAGCAGATTACTTAGCCCGGTCAGGCAAGGGCAGGGCAATTACGCCTCCAGCAAAGACATTTGGGAACCACGGCAACAGGCCCCTCCCCCGGAAGATCAGCAAGAACGGCCAGCCAAGACCAAGTTTACTGATCAATGAGAACAGCAGAACGCCAGCACTAGGGGAATAATGCACATAGAATTCATGGCTTTTTTCCCCCTGATTCTTTAGTCTTTCAAAGTTAATTTTTTTCATTTTCTTTTTTTTATTGAATTTTTCTTTTTCCCTTTTTCAACCAACATCTTATCAATCCCTTTTTAAAAAATCTTTATTTTTCATTTTTAGAGTCATATTCTATCCCTTCATAGTAGTTAACATTATTTTTGGTATATATGTATAAGTTGTTCTCTCTTCAAAATTTTGGGATACAGTTTCTCTAACAGACCAAAATATACCCTAAATCTCTAGTGTATGGTTTTGTTCTACTCTCCTGCCTGATCACATTCTCCCCCTTTTTTTTTTTAATTCCTCTTCTTTCTTTTTTCAACCAACTTCTTATCTATCAATTCTTTTTATAAAATCTTTTATAATTTTCATCATTATAGTCATATTCCATCCCTTCATCGTATTTACCCTTATTTTTGTACATATATAAGTTTTTCTTTCATTAAAATTTTGGGAGACAGTTTCTTCCAGCAGACCAAAATACTCCCAAAATCTAGTGTGTGTCACTGATCTATGCACCAGCCTGATCATATTTGATCATACTCTTTTTTTTTTGTCTTTCTTTTTCTTTTTTTTTTTCTCTTTTCTTTCCTTCCCTTTCTTTACCCCTAGTTTCAGGTCTCTTCTGATTTGTTTAGTGTATATTTTTCTGGGGTCATTGTTACCCTGTTAGCATTTTGTTCTCTCATTCACCTAATCTCCTCTGGACAAAAATGACAAGATGGAAAAAATCACCTCAAAAAAAAAAAGGACAAGAGGCAGTACCAACTGCCAGGGACCTAATCAATACAGACATTAGTAAGATGTCAGAACTAGAATTCAGAATGACGATTTTAAAGATACTAGCTGGGCTTGAAGAAAGCATGGAAGATATTAGAGAAACCCTTTCTGGAGAAATAAAAGAACTAAAATCTAACCAAGTCAAAATAAAAAAGGCTATTAATGAGGTGCAATCAAATATGGAGCCTCTAACTGCTAGGATAAATGAGGCAGAAGAGAGAATTAGTTATACAGAAGACCAAACGATGGAAAACAAAGAAGCTGAGAAAAAGAGACATAAACAACTACTGGATCATGAAGGCAGAATTCGAGAGATAAGTGATACCATAAGATGAAACAATATTAAAATAATTGGGATCCCAGAAGAAGAAGAAAGAGAGAGGGGGGCAAAAGGTATATTGGAGCAAATTATAGCAGAGAACTTCCCTAATTTGTGGAAAGAAACAGGAATCAAAATCCAGGAGGCACAGGCAACCTCCCTCAACACCCTGACATCTAATCGTGAAACTCACGAATCTCAGAGACAAAGAGAAAATCCTGAAAGCAGCTCAGGACAAGAGATCTGTAACCTACAATGGTAGAAACATTAGATCGGCAACAGACCTATCTACAGAGACCTGGCAGGCCAGAAAGGACTGGCATGATATATTCAGACACTAAACAAGAAAAGCATGCAGCCAAAAATATTATATCCAGCTAGGCTGTCACTGAAAATAGAAGGAGAGACAAAAAGCTTCCAGGACAAACAAAAACTAAAGGAATTTGCAAACACGAAACCAGCCCTACAAGAAATATTGAAAGGGGTCCTCTAAGCAAAGAGAGAGCCTAAAAGTAACATAGACCAGAAAGGAACACAGACAATATACAGTAACAGTCACCTTACAGGCAATACAATGGCACTAAATTCATATCTTTCAATAGTTACCCTGAATGTAAATTAGCTAAATGTCCCAATCAAAAGACACAGGGTATCTGATTGGATAAAAAAAACACAAGACCCATTGATATGCTGTCTGCAAGAGACTCATTTTAGACCCAAAGACACCTCCAGATTTAAAGTGAGGGGGTGGAAAACCATTTACCATGCTAATGGACATCAAAAGAAAGCTGGGGTGGCAATCCTTATATCAGACAAATTAGATTTTAAACCAAAGACTATAATAAGAGATGAGGAAGGACACTATATCCTACTTAAAGGGTCTATCCAGCAAGAAGATCTAACAATTGTAAATATCTATGCCCCTAACATGGGAGCAGCCAATTATGTAAGCCAATTAATAACAAAAGCAAAGAAACACATCAACAACAATACAATAATAGTAGGGGACTTTAACACCCCCCTCACTGAACTGGACAGATCATCTAAGCAAAAGGTTAACAAGGAAATAATGACTTTAAATGACACACTGGACCAAATGGACTTCACAGATATATTCAGAACATTCCATCCCAAAGCAACAGAATACACATTCTTCTCTAGTGCCCATGGAACATTCTCCAGAATAGATCACATCCTAGGTCACAAATCAGGTCTCAACTGGTACCAGAAGATTGGGATCATTCCCTGCATATTTTCAGACCACAACGCTTTGAAACTAGAACTCAATCACAAGAGGAAAGTCGGAAAGCACTCACATACATGGAGGCTAAAGAGCGTCCTACTAAAGAATGAATGGGTCAACCAGGAAATTAAAGAAGAATTTAAAAAATTCATGGAAACCAATGAAAATGAAAACACAACTGTTCCAAATCTTTCGGATACAGCAAAGGCAGTCCTAAGAGGAAAGTATACAGCAATATAAGCCTTTCTCAAGAAACAAGAAAGGTCTCAAATACACAACCTCACCCCACACCTAAAGGAGCTGGGGAAAGAACAGCAAATAAAATAAAGCCTACACCCAGCAGAAGAAGAAAAATAATAAAGATCAGAGCAGAAATCAATGATATAGAAACCAAAAGAACAGTAGAACAGATCAATGAAACTAGGAGTTGGTTCTTTGAAAAAATTAATAAGATTGATAAACCCCTGCCCAGACTTATCAAAAAGAAAAAAGAAATGACCCAAATAAATAAAATCATGACTGAAAGAGGAGCGATCACAACCAACACGAAAGAAATACAAACAGTTATAAGAACATATTATGAGCAACTCTATGCCAGCAAATTAGATAATCTGGAAGAAATGGATGCATTCCTAGAGATGTATCAACTACCAAAACCGAACCAGAAAGAAATAGAAAACATAAACAGACCTATAAGCACTAAGGAAATTGAAGCAGTCATCAAAAATCTCCCAACAAACAAAAGCCCAGGACCAGATGGCTTCCCAGGGGAATTCTACCAAACATTTCAAGAAGAATTAATACCTATTCTTCTGAAACTGTTCCAAAAACTAGAAATGGAAGGAAAACTTCCAAACTCGTTTTATGAGGCCACCATTACCTTGATCCCAAAACCAGACAAAGACCCCATCAAAAAGTAGAATTACAGACCAATATCCCTGATGAACATGGATGCAAAAATTCTCACCAAAATACTAGCCAATAGGATCCAACAGTACATTAAAAGGATTATTCACTGCGACCAAGTGGGATTTATCCCTGGGCTGCAAGGCTGGTCCAACATCCGCAAATCAATCAATGAGATACAATACATTAATAAAAGAAAGAACAAGAACCATATGATCCTCTCAATTGATGCAGAAAAAGCATTTGACAAAGTACAGCATCCTTTCTTGATCAAAACTCTTCAGAGTATAGGCATAGAGGGTCCATACCTCAATATCATAAAAGCCATCTATGAAAAACCCACAGCAAATATCATTCTCAATGGGGAAAAACTGAGAGCTTTCCCCCTGAGGTCAGGAACATGGCATGGATGTCCACTATCACCACTGCTATTCAACATAGTATTAGAAGTCCTAGCCACAGCAATCAGACAACAAAAAGAAATAAAAGGCATCCAAATCGGCAAAGAAGAAGTCAAACTCTCACTCTTTGCAGATGATATGATACTTTATGTGGAAAACCCAAAAGACTCCACCCCAAAACTGCTAGAACTCAGACAGGAATTCAGTAAAGTAGCAGGATATAAAATCAATGCACAGAAATCAGTGGCATTCCTATACACCAACAACAAGACAGAAGAAAGAGAAATGAAGGAGTCGATCCCATTTACAATTGTACCCAAACCATAAGATACCTAGGAATAAATCTAACCAAAGAGGCAAAGAATCTGTACTCAGAAAACTATAAAATACTCATGAAAGAAATTGAGGAAGACACAAACAAATGGAAAAACGTTCCATGCTCATGGATTGGAAGAACAAATATTGTGAAGATGTCAATGCTACCTAGAGCAATCTGCACATTTAATGCAATCTCTATCAAAATACCATCCACTTTTTTCAAAGAAATGGAACAAATAATCCTAAAATTTGTATAGAACAAGAAAAGACCCCAAATAGCCAGAGGAATGTTGAAAAAGAAAAGCAAAGCTAGCGGCATCACATTTCCAGACTTCCAGCTCTATTACAAAGCTGTCATCATCAAGACAGTATGGTACTGGCACAAAAACAGACACATCGATCAATGGAACAGAATAGAGAGCCCAGAAATGGACCCTCAACTCTATGGTCAACTAATCTTCGACAAAGCAGGAAAGAATGTCCAATGGCAAAAAGACAGTCTCTTCAACAAATGGTGTTGGAAAAATTGGACAGCCACATGCAGAAGAATGAAACTGGACCCTTTCCTTACACTACACACAAAAATAGACTCCAAATGGTTGAAAAACCTAAATGTGAGACAGGAGTCCATCAACATCCTAAAGGAGAACACAGGCAGCAACCTCTTCGACCTCAGCCGCAGCAACTTCCTCCTAGAAACATCGCCAAAGGCAAGGGAAGCAAGGGCAAAAATGAACTATTGGGACCTCATCAAGATAAAAAGCTTTTGCACAGCAAAAGAAACAGTCCACAAAACCAAAAGACTACTGACAGAATGGAGAAGATATTTGCAAATGACATATCAGATAAAAGGCTAGTATCCAAAATCTATAAAGAACTTCTTAAACTCAACACCCAAAGAACAAATGATCCAATCAAGAAATGAGCAGAAGACATGAACAGACATTTTTCCAAAGAAGACATCCAAATGGCCAACAGACACATGAAAAAGTGCTCAACATCGCTCAGCATCAGGGAAATCCAAATCAAAACCTCAATGAGATACCACCTCACACCAGTCAGAATGGCTAAAATTAACAAGTCAGGAAATGACAGATGTTGGCGGGGATGCGGAGAAAGGGGAACCCTCCTACACTGTTGGTGGAAATGCAAGCTGGTGTAACCACTCTGGAAAACAGTATGTAGATTCCTCGGAAAGCTGAAAATAGAGCTACCATATGTCCCAGCAATTGCACTACTGGGTATTTACCCCAAAGATACAAATGTAGGGATCCGAAGGGGTACGTGCACCCAGATGTTTATAGCAGCAATGTCCACAATAGCCAAACTGTGGAAAGAGCTAAGATGTCCATCGACAGATGAATGGATAAAGAAGATGTGGTATATATATACAATAGAATATTATGCAGCCATCAAAAGGAATGAGATCTTGCCATTTACAACGACGTGGATGGAACTGGAAGGTATTATGCTGAGCGAAATAAGTCAATCAGAGAAAGACATGTATTATATGACCTCACTGATATGAGGAATTCTTAATCTCAGGAAACAAACTGAGGGTTGCTGGAGTGGTGGGGAGTGGGAGGGATGGGGTGGCTGAGTGATAGATATTGGGGAGGGTGTGTGCTATAGTGAGAACTGTGAATTGTGTAAGACTGTTGAATCACAGATCTGTACCTCTGAAACAAATAATACATTATATGTTAAAAAGAAAGAAGAAGTTAGTAGGAAGGGAAAAATGAAGGGGGCGAAATCGGAGGGGGAGAGGAACCATGAGAGACTATGGACTCTGAGAAACAAACTGAGGGTTCTAGAGGGGAGGGGGGTGGGAGGATGTGTTAGCCTGGTGATGGATATTAAGGAGGGCATGTATTGCATGGAGCACTGGGTGTTATACGCAAACAATGAATCCTGGAACACTACATCAAAAACTAATGATGTAATGTATGGTGATTAACATAACATAATAAAAATAAATAAATAAATAAATAAATTTGCTTTGGAAAAAGTAGGTATTAAAATTTTTCTGACATATCTTCAAAAGAAGAGAAAAAAATATAAGTTTGATGAGAAAAGAAAAATATATGCATATGCAAAATACACTGGATGAAATTACTCACAAATAGACACAGAGTAGTAAATTTGAAGACAAAGCAACATAAAATATACAAAATGAAGCACAGAAAGAATTAAAGAACAGAACTTCACACTACTGTCTGACAGTATTAAGCAGTCTAACATTATTGAAGTGGGAATCATAAAAGGACACAGGAGATAAAAATTATTTGAAGAACTAATGGCCCAAAATTTTCCAGGGTTTATAAAAACTATAAATCCAGGGGCACCTGGGTGGCTCAGTTGTTAAGCGTCTGCCTTCAGCTCAGGTCATGATCCCAGGGTCCTGGGATTGAGCCCTGCATCAGGCTCCCTGCTCGGAGGGAAGCCTGCTTCTCCCTCTCCCACTCCCCCTGCTTGTGTTCCTGCTCTCACTATCTCTCTCTCTGTCAAATAAATAAATAAAATCTTTAAAAAAAAAAAACTATAAATCCACAGATCCAATAATCCTTAGAATAAACCTAAGGAAAAACACACAAGGGTAGATGATAAACAAATTTCTGAAAATCAGTGATAAATAGAAAATCTTCAAAGCAGCCACAAAAAAGACACATTATGTACAGAGGAATGGACATGAAACTGACCATTTATTTCTCATTAGAAACTATTAAAAACAACAAAAGCAAAAATCAACAAGTAGAATTACATCAAACTTAAAAGCTTCTGCACAGCAAAAGAAACAATCAACAAAATGTAAAAGCAACTTCCTGAATTGGAGAAAATTATTGCAAACTGTATATCAGATAGGCAGTTAATACCCAAAATATGTAAAGAACTCATACAACTCAATAACAACAATAACCATTTTAAAAAAGCAATTTGATTTGATTTAGAAAATGGGCAGAGGAACTAAATAGACATTTTTTCCAAAGAAGACATTTGAATGACCAACAGATACATGGAAAGATGCTCAAGATCACTAATCATCAGGAAATGTGAATCAAAACCACTATGAGATATTACCTCACACCTGTTAGAATGGCTATCATCAAGAAGATAAAAGGTAAGTTTTGGCAAGGATGTGAAGAAAAAAGAACACGTGTATACTGCTGGAGGGAATGTACATTGGTTCAGCTACTATGGAAAAAAATAGGAAGTTTCCTCAAAAAAATAAAATTGGGTCTATCATACGACCCATCAGTTCCACTTCTGGATATATACCGAAAGGAAATGAAATCAGTATTTTGAAGAGTTATCTGCACTCCCATGTTCTTTGCAGCATTATTCACAATAGCCAAGATATGGAAACAACTTAAATATTTGTCAATGGATGAATGGATAAAGAATTATTCAGCCATAGAAAGGACATCCTTCCATTTGTGACAAGGATGAAACTTGAGGACCTTATGCTAAGTGAGACAAATCAAACAGAGAAGGACAAATACTGTATGATATCACCTATACATGAAATCGAAAAAAAAAAAAAGAAAAAAAACTCCTAAAAATAGAGAGTAAATGATAGTTACCAGGAAATGGTGGGAGGATGGGATAGATGTTGTTTAAGGGTACAAACTTGCGATAAGTAGTAAATAAATCCTAGAGATTTAATGCACAATATAGTAAATATAGACAACAATATTCTATCATAATCAAACTTGCTATGAGACTAGATCTTAATTTTTACAAAAACTAAAAGGAAATGATAATTATGTGATGTGATAGAGGTGCTAGTTATTGACACAATGACAATCATATGACAATATATAAACATATGAAATCAACATGTACACCTTAAATTTATATAATGTTATATGTCAATATATTTCAACTAAAAAAAAGATATTATTAAGCCTGAAGACAACAGAATGGCATGCTTAAAGTGCTAGAAGGGGAAAAAACTTGTTAACTTTAATTAATTCCCTACAAATATATCTTTCAAAATATGAAGGAGATGGTTCAACATAAAAAAAAAATCACTCAATGTAATAAACCACATTAACAGAATAAAGGGGAATGAAACCATATTATTCATCTCAACTGATGCAGGAAAATTATGCAATAAAATTTAATATCTCTTCATGATAAAGCACTCAAAAAAGTAAAAGAAGAAAGAAATTACTTCAACATAAAAAGGCCTTATATTAAAAAACCCACACAATGTCATATTCAATAGTAAAAGACTGAAAGCTTTTCCTGTAAGATCGGAAATAAGACAAAGATGTCTGCTTTCACCATTTCTACCCAACATAGTATTGGACATCCTAGTCAGAACAATTAGGCAAGAAAAATAAATGAAAGACATCCAAATTGAAAAGAAGGATAAAAAAAATTATCCCTGTTCACAGGTGACCTGAGATATCCGCAGGCAAAGGATAAAGTTGGAATCGTACTTTACATCATATACTAAAATTAACTCAAAATGGATCAAAGACTTAAACATAAGAGCTAAAACTATAAAACACTTAAAAGAAAACATAGAGGAAAATCTTCGTGTCACTGAATTTGGCAAAAAATACTCTGGTTCTCTTTAGATCCTATAACTGTTTTGCCTTTTACAATTTATTCCTTTTGGAATGGGAATGTTTATCCTATGCCTATCCCATCATTGTATTGGTAAGTATATAACTTTCCATCTGGTTTCACAGTTCCATGATTGGAGAGGAATTCAGGATGAATCATACTTCAAGTCTCACCCACACCTCATGTATATGGTATTTAGATGAGCTTCTGGACTTTAGAGTTGCTGCAGGAATGGCTCAAGATTTAGGGGGGTGGTTGGGATGGAGTGAATGTATTTTGCATGCAAGAATATGAATTTTGGGAAGCTGGAGGACAGTATTATGGGTGAATTTGTGCTCCCTCAAAATTCATATGTTGAAGTCCTAACCCCCAGTATCTCAGAATATGACTATTTCTGGAGATACAGTCTTTAAAAGGGGTAATTCAGTTAAAATGAGGTCATTAAGGTAGGCCCTAATCAGGATGACTGTTGACCTTATAAGAAGAGGAAATTTGGCCACGGAGAGGCACAAAGGAAAGATACAGAGAGAAAACTGCAATCTGCAAGCCAAGGAGAGAAGCCTCAGAAGAAACCAACCCTGCCAACACCTTGATTTTAGACTTCAAGCATCTGAATTTGTGAAAAAATAAATATCTATTTTTTAAGCCACCCAGTCTGTGGTACTTTGTTATGGCAACCCTAGAAAATTAACATACCATATGATCTAGCAATTCTACTTCTGAACATATACCCAAAAGAAGTGAAAACAAGTACTTGAACAGATATTTGTATATCCATGTTCATCATAGAAGCATTATTCACAATACCCAAAAGTTGAAAACAATTTAAGTTGATGGGTGAATGGATAAATGAAACGTGTTTATTCCAATTACATGAGGTTCATAGAGCAGTCAAATTCATAGTGACAGAAAGCAGAATAGTGGTTGCCAGGGACTGGGGGGGAGAGGAGAATGGGGAGCTCATGTTTAAATGGGTACATATTTGCAGTTGGCGAAGACCAAAAAATCTGGAGATGTATAGTGGTAAAGAGTGTACAATAACCTGAATGTACTTAAAGCCATAGAACTGTAGACTTAAAAATGGCTAAAATGGCAGATTTTACTTTATGTGTATTTTATCACAATAAAAAGTCAAGGAGAAATAAACAGTTTTTCAGACACACTAAATATGAGAAAATTCATCAGCAGCAAACCTGCACTATAAGAAATATTAAAGAAATACAGAAAATGCTACCAGCTAGACATTGGCTCTACATAAAGTGAAGAAGAATACTGAAAGAGGTAAATGTGTGGATAAGTATAAAAGCCATTTTTATCATTTTTATCTGTAAAAGATATTTGACTGTTTAAAGTAAAAATAATGACAATGTGTTGTGAAGTTTGTTTCATATACAGAAGTAAAATGTCTGAAAATAGCTCAACGGACAAGAAGGAAAAATTGAGTGTATTCTGCTGTCATTTTTTTATATCATATGTGAAGTGGTATAGTATCGCTTGAGAGTTAAACCCTAACTTTCAAATGATACCAAAGTTAAATGCAAACAAAACAAACAAACAAAAAAAACCACCAAGGTATAGAAAATAAAATAATCACTTTTTAAAACTCAAAAGGAAGGAAGGGGAAAGAACAAAGAGCAAATAGGAAAAGTTGGCAAAAAATAGCAAAATGGTAGGCAAAAAATAGCAAAATGGTAGATTTCAAACCAAACTATGTTGAGAATGATATTAAACATAGTTTATTTCAGCTCAAGTCTTCAAATAAACAGATGCCAAAATGAGATTTGATGGGCAAGAGACTTATTGGGAAACATGCTTGTGAAGGAGCAAAGAGAGACCCCTGGATCAGACTGGGAAATCCTTTCAACCACAATATAGATCTGGCATCTGTGAAGGAACACAAAGAAGAAAGGAGAATTGAGTAGGACACTCCTCAGACCATTACACAGTTGTGAGAATGTCACAGCAGGCTGATGGAAGCTCACCAAACCAACGTTTCCCAATAGAAGCAGAAATGTCCCAACCCTGGTAACCCCATCATGCTGGGAGCAGGCCAGGGGAAGCACAGTTTCAAGGTGAACACCATGTTGTACCTGAAGGTATAATTGTCTAACTATGCTTTCCACAGAAGCACCACTGGCAGAGAGATGGAGAAGCAAATCTCCATGGCCACCCTGTCTGTCATTGTTCTGCACAGATCCATGCCTCAAGACCTTTTCCATGGTTCCATTGACCTCTCTTCTTTAAGGTAAATGTAATGAGATAAACTACAGCCTCATTGTTGTAGGTGGTTTCAGGGCCACCGCTGGGGCTGATCATCTCCCTCCTCTGTCATTCACTCCAAATCCCCCTACTCCCAGGTAATGCCTACGCAGGTGTTGATATCTAACCTGGTAGTGTAAACCAAACCTTCATGTCTGAAGGATCTAAGTCCATGGTCATCATGGTCACCATTCACAGGGGTGATGCACATGTTCATTCATAGTTACAATGGGGCAAGAGAGAACTAAGAGGCATCCAGGGGGATCATCTGCATACCACAGACGTTCTTCTCTTCCCACATTGTGTAAAAGCAGATCTGCCTCTTCCTACTCTCAGGGTCAGTTACTCCTGCCAATGTGATTGCTCTTCGTCTCACCTGCTGGTCATTAGATAAAGGACTCTAGAATGCCCTGCCAGCAGGTACAGCAGATAGCTCAATAAGTTCTCATCGTGCCTGTAATGGCATGCTCCTCTGCGGGCCAAATTCTCTAACCTGCAGAGCCTGTAGTTACAGGGATGAGAAGCACAAACTCTCCCAATAGCACATTAGATCCACTCAACTTCTCTATAAACCTAAAACTGTTCAAAAAAATAAAGTATATTAATTTTTAAAAAGAGGGAGGAGTCCGGTTATGTCACTCCTCTGCTCTAAACACTACAGTCGCTCCCCATTTTATTCAGAGTCCAAGCCAACAATGTCTATAAGGCCTACAAGGCCTCCCTCCATCATCCTTATGACTTCACTACTACTAATTTCCCTCTCACGATTTTACTCCAAGCAGACTTCTGGCATAGGATCTTTGCACTGAACCTCTTCCATTACCTGGAATGTTCTTCCCTCAGGTATCCCCTGGCTATTTCTCTCATCTCCTTCAAGTGCTTACTTCAAATAATACATATAATGTATAACCCACAAGAAAAGACAAATAAGAAAGACAAACAGCCCAATTGAAAGACAATGGGCACATTATTTAAATAAATTCTTCATAAAATGGGAAATCCAAATGGCTACCAAAAAAAAAAAAAAAATGTGATCAACTCATTAGCAAGCAAGGAAATGCACATTAAGACCACAATGGAAAACCATGACATACTTATAAGATTGGCAAAAATTACAGTGTCTGATAATTTCAAATGTTAGTAGAAAGTAGAACAATAGGAACTCTCTCAGGAGTAAAAACATGATGCAAATATTTTGGAAATAGTTTAACATTGTCAAATAAAGTTGGAGGTATGCATGCCCTCCCTATGATGCCTTACCCCTAAGTATACACCCTGAAGAAACTATAGTACATAGCCGGGAGATCGATACAGTAGCATTTATAGCAATATTATACAAAATATCCCCAAACTGGAAATGATCCAAGGTGCTTCAGGATAGAATCAATATAAAAATTGTTAACTATGAATATATTATACTATATTATAAAAGAAATACATAAACTACATATACATCCATCAACATGGATGAATCTTACAAATATACTATTGAGTGAAAGAAGCAGCCACAAAAGAAAAGAACTGTGTAATTCACCTGCATGAATTTCAAAACTAAAAATCAAACTAAAGTCCTCAGGGGATAAACTAGAAGAAGACATATCTATAGAGACAAACATGGACAGATGGTCACATTTCTTCGGTTGATGTTGTAGGGTGAAGGAAGATTCTGTTCTGACTATGGAGAAGCATGGGATAAGTCCCTGCTTGGTCTGAGTGGTTCACAGATGTTGTTTTGTAATTGTTTTTTAAGCTGTACATATATGCTAGGCACTCTTCTGTATGTATAAAATATTTCAGAAGAATGAAAGCAAATTCCAAAAAGGCAAATCAATGATGGATCTAAATCCACAGCCATCGATATGAATGGGAGAAACATGCAGTCAAAAAATTAAAAAAACATCTTGTTTATATTTTTTCTCCACATTTCTCATGGCTTTGGTTTGCACTGAGTACTAATTATCTACTCTTTGTGTTGCTGCCTGTGCATTTTAATAGCTGTTCACTGATCTAGTCTGACCTTCTGTTTAGTAATTTTAAGTAGTCAGCAGGAGGCATTAAATTGCATCAAGACATAATGCATTATGTAATATTGTAACAAAAATAAGGTAAGATGATGCTAGGGCTTGCAAAGCAGCAAAATGTAAATGAGACCCTTTGGATATAAGACATACCTTTAATTGGAAGAGAAATGTCACACAGTTGAAGTACACTGGTCTTGGGGGAATAGACTAAGAACATCTTGCTTCCTCCTACTCCCAAGATTCCGAATTGAAATCCCTTTAATAATTTTCTCACTTTGGAATTTCAGTTCCAAGCAGGGCTATTACACAATTTGTCAAATTAGTTTCAGAAAGACTGTTGCCAAGGTCATTTCCTAATCACGGAGGGCAGGATTGTTTGAAAAATAAACTAAGGCAGAGCCAGGATTTGAAGGCAAGTCTTTCTAATTTTGGAAACTTTATCAACCTCCATGTGACATAGTCTCCCTAAAAATGCTCTCGATGATTTTCAAAACTATCTGTTCTATCTCCTTTGAGGCCATATCCATAAATCTGGTTTGGTATGTAATTGTGACTATAAAAGTTGTACGAAATCTGCCCTCCCTAATCAACTCAAAAAATAAAACAGAAATGGTTTCAATAATACAGTCAATTTCTGTTGAGATATTTCTGCAGGTGCAAGTCAAGAAATAAAATATAGTGTAATATCATAGAAATCCCCTTGGATCAGGGTCCAAAGACCTTCTAGATTGTGTGACTTTGGGCAAGCCATGCAATCTTTCTCTGTATAGTTAATCTGATCTGAATGATGTAATAATACCTGTCAAACCAATCACATCTGATGGACCAGATGAAATGGAAGATATGGAAATGGTTTGCAATTTTAATTATCCTGCAAATATTTTACTACTATTACAAAACCCAGTGGAGAAGATGTTCAAAATTTCTGCTCTTTAAAGTCCTCAAATATCATGCACATCTAATGGCAACTCTCTTCCCAGTTGCACGTGGCAGCTCACCTCCCCAGATTTAATGGTGCCAGTCCCTTAATCTCCATTGGCAAGATTGGTAACTCCACAGAGATCCACTTTATAGGGATGTGATTGGGGAAAATGAATAGAAGGGCAGAATGACATAGAGGACTAGACTAAGTTTTGGGTCTTTCTCTGTGTGGCTTTAGATGTGGGAAACAGATGATTGCTCATGACCTATCTGTTCTAAACCTTAATATAAAGAGTGCATTGAGACAGGAGACCTGCTGACTGTCCAGCCATAGAACATATGTTTTGAAGTTTTCTGGAATAATGATGATAGCCTGACTCCAACCCAACTCTCACCAGGACCTCCAGTGTGGGCTCATTTTCAAGTTGAACCCACCACTAGCACTTGATAACTGTGGTCACAAAAGAGAATTCTTTCCTGTTTAAAGTAAACTGGACCATACAGGCTCTGAATCCATGACCTTGGCCTTGTTAGTGGTGCTCTAGGTGAGGTAATAGGCCCAGATGGTAACAAGATGTAGAACACTTTGCAGAAGTCACTCTGTACTTGCACAGATCAGAGATGACTTCCAAAAACTGAATCCTTTGATGACATGTGTTGTTTAACCTCTAGGTACATTGTGGTTCTACAGAAGCAAAAGTAAGGGAAACAGATGGTCAAGCTGGAGGGAAGGAAAAAGAGAACAAACATAAAGGGAAGGAAGAAAATATTAGGCTTCTGGCCAATACCCAGAAAAGTGAAATATACTAAAAAGCTTATAAATCTTAAAGCATGAGAAGCCTAAGCATAGACGTTAGTTGTTGCAGTAGAAAGCTTAGCCATCAAAATGAAATATCTCCCCTTCAAGAGAACACATTATCATCAAAACAAAATATAATACACAATTGGATTGGTAAATATTCATGAAAAGTCTCCAACCATGAAATATGTGTTAATGTGAATGAAAATAATCCTGAACCTTCGAACACTTGAGAAGAACTCCAAAGTTACAGAAATCAGGGGCAAGACCCCTGGCTGGCTAGGGATATTTCCAGCAGCAGCAAGGGACAGAGTTCTTCCCAACCCTTGTTACTAAGGAAATTTCAGAGCCTGTCTAAAAATAGCTCCCTACCATTAGCCCCATCAGAAATGAGGTCCTGCAGCAACACTGCAGCTCTGCGTACTGCTGAAGATTTCATTCTAACCATATCTTTCCCTCTTCCATTCTTTCTTTCTTTTTGCAGAAAGCAAAAAAAAAAAAATTAAAAATAAACATCACAGGAAAGAAAATGAAAGAAAAGTTGATAGATGTATATAGCTCAAGACTGCAATACTTCTTTTGCATAGGAGCACTCCCTAAATTCCTGCAGCTATGAAAATAAAGCATATGATATTCTTGTGTTAAACTAGGTAGGAAGGAGCTCAGTTTTAAGATTTTCAAGGGTGAGATCTAATGCTGCTCCCATGTGTCTGTGAAGAAGGGATGTATACGGTAACTTAGTATCTTTCCTTTTATTGGATAAACTCTAATTCCCTTACAATGTTTCTTCTATCCAAGATATTCACAAAATAGAAATTTTTAAAAATTTTTCAGTATTCTTACTTTGATAAATTATAAACTTCCTCTCCTACATATCACCATTATTGCCTCTTCTCCCCAATTTCTTGTTTCTATTTTCTTTTTAACTTGTTCCTACCAAATAACTGAGTAATTTGAGAATATTAGTTGATTTCAACAGATGTAAACATCAGTTTGGGGGGGGAAATGGCTGTGACACAACTTCTTGGACATCATTTCAGCAAGTAGTTTTAATCAAAATTGCTGCATTTAGAATTTCGAGACTATTCTTTGGTAAATATATGGTTGGAATGAAGCTGACTCTGTATGTCTCCCTTTCCTGCCTTTGGAACTCTTCTACCCAGAGGGATCTGTAACCATGTCTCAAGACCACAGGATCAGCTCACTTTAGCCCACTTAGGGTGTCTTTCTCTCTGCTTTTGTCTTCCTCTCCCAAAGCAAAATGTAAATGTTGCCCCAAACTAATATGTAAATTCAATGCAAGTAAAGCTCATTGGGATTGATAAGCAAATTATAAAATTTATCTAGAGATAAGCAAGAATAACCAACAAAGGAAGATTAATAAGGGAGGGACTTGCCTTACAAAATATCAAAACATGATACAAAACTACATTAGTTATAACAGTAACTGGTGTCAACAAGAAACAGTGGGACAGAAGAAAATCCAGATACATGATTATGTATTTGCATATGTATATATGTATATAAATTTAAAATATGTAAAGTGACATTTTAGATCAGTAGGAAAATTTATTGGACAATCGGTTATCCATTAAATAACACCACACACTGTATGCAAAATTAAACTTAAATTATTAAATGATCAAATACTTTAAAAATTTGAAAAATACTGTGATAAAATATAGGAGATTAACTTCATAAACTTCGAGTGGGGTAAAAGAGAAGAGTAAGCAAGCCATAAACCCACAAGCTCCAAAGGAAAATACGGATATATTTCACTATGAATGCCTTCAAACAATCAATATAGTGAAAGACACCATAAATCAAAAATAAATAATAACCTGAGAGAAAATAGAGCACGATATATAACAAAATGTTAGTATCCAATATATAAATCTTAATAATCAATAAGAAGAAAAGCAAATAACTTAGCAGAAAAAATAAATGAAGAATATGAACCAAAAATTTGTAGAAGAGGAAATACAATGACTGATAAGCATATGAAAAGATACTCAGCCTCACTAGAGGTAAGAGAAATGCAAGCTAAAATAAAATGAGATTTTGTTTTTTAGCTACCATAATGACAAAATTAAAGATTGATAATAGCTAGAATTACTGAGATTGTGAAGAAAAGGATTTCTTATACATTCTGTCTTTCCTGGTTAAACTTTTTCTGCTTACTCTGGCTGCTTATATGCAGCTGGAAAGATCTGGAGAAAAATATACAATCACCCCGAAAGTCTAACTTCAAACTCATGATCACAAATCTCTTAGACACACAACACTGCCCAAATGATCTCACCACCCTTTCCATGCTCCAAAAATATCATTTGCTTTGTGTTCCTTTTCTCTCAAAACTTTGATCTTTCCAACCCTCTTTTACAGCCACTTCCCTTACAGCTAATCTTGTCTGACATCTCATTTAGAAAAAAATGAGCAATTATTTTTCAACCACTTCATTTGTATCTGCATCTATACCATGTTCTTTGCCTTTTGTTACTATGGATAAAGTGTCCCCAGTCCCATCTAAGGCCAGTCTTGAATTTAGATCCCACTACTTTTTGTTTTGTTTTGTTTTTAAGGACTTAATCCTGAATTTCTCATAACTGATTTCTCCTTCTATTGGATCCACTTCATTAGCATACCAACTTAATCTAGCATCATGCATTTGAACACACACAAACACACATCCACACCATAAACCTATGTCCTCCACCAATTAACACCTCATTTCTTTGTTCCTTTTCTCAGCAAAACTTCCACTCCTATGAGTTATCTAGTTCCTCACATCACACTATCTTCTCTACCCTGAGGCACTGGGCTTCCGTCACCACCACTTCGCTAAGACTATGAAAATTAAAGTGACCGATGAACTCCACGCGGCCAATGATTTTTCTGTCTTCGTCTTATTTGACCTCTCAGCAGTGTTCAAAAGAGTTCACCTCATCTGCCTACTTAAAATGGTTTCTACTTTTGGATTTTGTCACCTCAAAACTATTATATCCTCCCTACTGCATTATCTGCTGATTTCTCCTTCTTCACTTGACATTGATATATGAAATGATTCAAGACTCTTCTGTGTCTTCCACTCTTCTGTCTATACTCTCTCCATTCCTGTGTCCTTAAATACCATATATATGCTGGTGACTTCAGTTTGCATCTTCAGTCCTCACGTTTACTCAACTCTAACTTTGTAATCTAAGATTCTTCTTGCACCTCCTCATTGGAGCCTAATAATGATTACAAAAGTAATATAGCCAAAGCAGAATTCTTAATACACCTCACCATATCCAAGGTTATATTTTTTTCATCTTCCCCATTTTAGTAAATGGCACCACTAACTAGCCAGTTGCCCAATAGCTGTAATAAAGAGTAGCTACTCTTTATTTATCCTATGTATCATATCAAAAATTAAATTAATCAGCAAGTCTTGTCACCTTCATCTCTAAAACATATTCCTAATCCATTTAATGTTTGCACTTCACTGCTAAAACCCTTGTCAAGCCACTGTCCTTTCTTCAATGGATTATGGTGGATTATTGGTATTTTCTCTTGCTCATTTGAAATCTATTCTCCACAGAGCAGCTATATATCTTTCTGAAACATAAATCAGATCTCCCCCACACACACACACACGTAACCTCTTCACCTACCTATATCTAAAACCCTTGTCATGGCTTTCCACTGGACTTAAAATAAAAAAGCCTTCCATTCATCTGGTTCCAGCCTATATCTTCAAATTTATGATTTTCGATAAGCTCCAGCTGCACAGATCTGTGTCTCCTTGAATATACCAAATGTCTTAGGACTGTCCATGTGTCATTCTATTCTTTTTTCACTCTGCTTCCAGATTTGTACTTGGCTCACTGGTTTTGGGGGTTTTGTTTTGTTTTGTTTTTAATTTCATTTCTAAGCTTAAACATCACCTTACCTTCTCTGTAAAACTTTCTCTGATCATGTAACTTAAAATAACTAGATTATAATCACTCTATCACATAATCTTTTTTTATACCACATATAAATTCAGATAGTTATCTTGTTCATTTATTTGTTACTTACCTCTCTTCAACATATCCCACCTCTAACTCTTTGCTGGAATGCAGGCTCCATGATGGATCTCAACTGTTTTTTTCATAACTATATCCTTTGTACATAAAAACATGTCAAACATAACCCAGGGATTATCCTGGATTATCTGAGTGTACCCCATGTAATCAAAAGTGTTCACATAAGAGGGAGGAAGGAAGATCACAACCAGAGGAGAATATGTAAAGGCAGAAGCAAAAATTAAGGAGGAGACTTCTGACTTTGAAGAGGGAGGGGTCAGAGCCAAGGAATGTAGGCAGCCTCCAGAAGCTGAGAAATGTGAAGGAGTGAGGTGTCCCCAAGAGCTTCCGAAGGAAATGGATACCTGCCAACACCTTGATTTTAGCATGATGAAATTGATTTAATGTATCTAATCTCCAGAACTATAGGAAAATAAATTTGGGTTGTTTAAGCCCCTAAATTTGGTGATTTGGTTGACTGGTGGTAATCTCCTTACAGCAGCAATAGAAATTAATACAATCTGTCAAGATTTGGATTTACATATTTTTATGTTGTAATTTCACCTCAAGAAATCTATCTTATGGAAAGACCAAATCATATGATTACTGTAACTTTATATTAAGTCTTGAAATTAGGTAGTGTGCATCCTCTAACATTGTTCTCCAGTATTGTGTTACTTTCCCATGTAAACGTTTTTCTTTCCATATAAACTTTAGAATTAGTTCTTGGTCTCTAAAAAATAGATTATTGAGATTTTAATTAGAATTGCATTGAATTAATGGATCAAACTAGGAAGAATTGACATCCTAACTTTATCAGTTCTTCCAATCCATGAACAGAAAATATATTTCAATTTATTTAATTTCTTTTATTAGTGTTTTGTAGTTCTCCCATTAAGGTCCTATACATATTTTTTAGATTTATAACTAAGCATTTCCATTTTTATGCTATTATATGTGTTATAGATTTTTAATTTCAATTTATAATTATTCATTGTTAGTATATAGGAAAACAACTGATTTTGTATATAGCCTTGAATCCTGCAGATTTGACACACTTTCTTAGTTTAAGAAATTTTTTACCAATTTTTGGATTTTTTACATAGACAATCATATTATCTATGAATAAAGATGGGTTTATTTATCCTTTCCAATCTTTAAATCATTCATTTCATTTTCTTGTCCTTTGCAATATGTAGGATATCCAGTATGATGTTGAAAAGGAGGGGCACCTGGGTGGTTTTGTTGTTGGGCATCTGCCTTTGGCTCAGGTCATGATCCCAGGGTCCTGGGATCGAACCCCGCATCGGGCTCCCTGCTCAGCGGGGAGCCTGCTTCTCCCTCTCACACTCCCCTTGCTTGTGTTCCCTATCTTGCTGTCTCTCTCTCTGTCAAGTAAATAAATAAAATCTTTAAAAAAAAGAAAAGAAAAGGAGTGCTAAAAGGAGATATCCTTGTCTTGATCCTGATCTAAGAGGCCAAGAGTCTGTTCTCTCTCTCACCACTAGTAAGTAGAGGTTAGCTATTGATTTTTATTTTTTCAGATCCTCTTTTTCAAGCTCAGGAATTTTCCCTCTACTCCTAATTTGATAAGAGCTTTTATCATCGACAAGTGTTGGAAATTTTGAAATACTTTATTTTGCATCATTGATCTTTATTTGCACCATTGATCATAATATTTCTTTTCTTTAGTTTTTTTAATAAGATAAATTACATCAATTTTCAAATGCTGAAACAGCCATGAATACCTGGAATAAATCCCACTGAGTCACAGTATATAATTCTTTCTTTACATTTTGGTTTCAATTTGTTAACAGTTTGTTAAGGATTGTTGCATCTATGTTCATGAGAGATATTGGTTTGTAGTTTTCTGTTGATGTATTTTCTTTATCTGATTTTGGTGTTGCCCAATGTAATACTATTCTTATAGCTGTTCCCTTGCTTCTATTTTATGGAAGGATTGTGGGGAACTGTTATTATTTCTGCCTTTAATCTATGGTGGAAATTACGGTGAAATCATCTAGGCCAGGAACTTTCTTTGTTGAAATATTAATAACAAATTCAATTATTTAATAAACATAAGGCCTCCAAAGGCAAGGTAAACATAAGCAAAAATAAACTATTGGGACTTCATCAAGATAAAAGGCTTTTGGAAGGGAAAGATGGCAGAGGAGTAGGGGACCCTATTTCAACTGGTCCCCGGAATTGAGCTGGATATCTACCAGACCACTCTGAGCACCCACGAAACCAGCCTGAGATGTAAGAAGATCTGGATCTCTACAAACAGAATATCGCAGGTGGTTGGTTTTGAGGTACGAAGCGGGGAGCCATGATTCCGCAGGCAGATATCGGAGGATAAATGGCAGTGGGAGGGTGCCTGGCCATGGGGATCCTACACCATTGGTGAGTGACAGCCTCGCATGCTGTGGATGGGGCACAGACTCGCAGACCAGTAGCGGCGGGGAAAGGACTTTAGGGCAGCCCCCGGGGTGAAAACCCGGAGTGGCGGGGACGCGAGCACGTGAACTGGGAGTGGCTGGCAGTTTTAGAAGCACAAGAGACAGAGACAGAGACATGCTCTGACCGACCTGGAGGCAGGACTGGGGGTGCTGTGGAGAGGCGCACAACCCAGGACACTGCAGTTTATAGCAGCAGGGACAGAAATGGAGAAAGTGTGGCCTGGAGAGCTCACTGAAGAACAGACTGCGATCTCTCTGCTCTGAGGCAGAGGGTTGGAAACGGTCTCTTCTGCTCTGACTCGCGGAAGAGACGTGGAAAGCCACCAGGGAAAGCCGCCAGAGAACAAAAGCCCCAAAAACTGATTCCCACTGAGCCCATCCCCCACCACAGGGACTCAGGGCAACTCCGCCTGAACAAGGTTGCCTGAGTAACAGCACGGCAGGCCCCTCCCCCAGAAGACAGGCTGGGAAAACAAGAGGCCAGCAACCATAAGGTCCTAAGAAAACAGGTACATCTTGCTGGGGTTCTGGTCAATAATTTGGACTCTATACATTCCCTCAAACACCCATCAACAGAATGACTAGGAAGAGGAGCCCCCAAAATAGAAAAGACTCAGAGATTATGACTTATGCTGCAGATTTACAAATGGATGCAGATATAACCAAGATGTCGGAGATGGAATTCAGGCTAGCAATTGTGAAGACAATGGCTAGAATGGAGAAATCAATTAATGGCAACATAGAGTCTCTAAGGGCAGAAATGAAAGGTGAATTGGCAGAACTTAAAAATGCTGTCAGTGAGATCCAATCCAATCTAGATAATCTAACAGCTAGGGTAACTGAGGCAGAAGAACGAATAAGCGACCTGGAAGATAATATAATAGATAAAAAGGGAAAAGAGGAGGCCAGGGAAAAACAACTCAGAATCCATGAAAATAGAATCAGAGAAATAAGTGACACCGTGAAGCATTCCAATGTCAGAATAATTGGAATCCCAGAGGGAGTGGAGAGAGAGAGAGGACTAGAAGATGTATTTGAGCAAATCATAGCTGAGAACTTCCCTAATCTGGGGAATGAAACAAACATTCGAGTCCTAGAGGCAGAGAGGACCCCTCCTAAGATCAAGGAAAACAGGCCAACACCCCGGCATGTAATAGTAAAACTTGCAAATCTTAGAACCAAGAAAACCATCTTAAGGGCAGTTAGGAGGAAGAGATTCCTTATGTACAGAGAGAGGAACATCAGAAGAACGTCAGACCTATCCACAGAGACCTGGCAAGCCAGAAAGGCCTGGCAAGACATATTCAGGGTATTAAATGGGAAGAACATGCAGCCAAGAATACTTTATCCAGCAAGGCTTTCATTTAGAATGGATGGAGAGATGCAGAGCTTCAATGACCAGCAGAACCTGAAAGAATATGTGACCACTAAGCCGGCCCTGCAAGAAATATTAAGGGGGGGTTCTATAAAAGGAGAAAGACCCCAAGAGTGATCTACAACAGAAATTTACAGGGACAATCTATAAAAATAACATCTTCACAGGCAACATGATGACAATTAATTCATATCTTTCAATAATCACTCTCAACGTGAATGGCCTAAACGCTCCCATAAAACGGCACAGGGTTGCAGATTGGATAAAAAGACAGGACCCATCCATATGCTGTCTACAAGAGACTCATTCTGAACCTAAAGATACATCCAGACTGAAAGTAAAGGGATGGAGATCCA
>NW_022589756.1:4927572-4937097 GCF_004348235.1 Phoca vitulina
TTACCCTGAATGTAAATGGGCTAAATGCCCCAATCAAAAGACACAGGCTATCAGATTGGATTAAAAAACAAGACCCATTGATATGCTGTCTGCAAGAGACTGATTTTAGACCCAAAGACACCCCCAGATTTAAAGTGAGGGGGTGGAAAACCATTTACCATGCTAATGGACACCAAAAGAAAGCTGGGGTGGCAATCCTTATATCAGACAAATTAGATTTTAAACCAACGACTGTAATTAGAGATGAGGAAGGACACTATATCAAACTTAAAGGGTCTATCCAACAAGAAGATCTAACAATTGTAAATATCTATGCCCCTAACATGGGAGCAGCCAATTATATAAGGCAATTAATAACAAAAGCAAAGAAACACATTGACAACAATACAATAATAGTGGGGGACTTTAACACCCCCCTCACTGAAATGGACAGATGGTATAAGCAAAAGATCAACAAGGAAATACAGACTTTAAATGACACACTGGACCTAATGGACTTCACAGACATATTCAGAACATTCCATCCCAAAGCAACGGAATACACATTCTTCTCTAGTGCCCATGGAACATTCTCCAGAATAGATCACATCCTAGGTCATAAATCAGGTCTCAACCGGTACCGGAATATTGGGATCATCCCCTGCATATTTTCAGACCACAATGCTTTGAAACTAGAACTCAATCACAAGAGGAAATTTGGAAAGAACTCAAATACATGGAGGCTAAAGAGCATCCTACTGAAGAATGAATGGGTCAACCAGGAAATTAAAGAAGAATTAAAAAAATTCATGGAAACCAATGAAAATGAAAACACAACTATTCAAAATCTTTGGGATACAGCAAAGGCAGTCCTAAGAGGAAAGTATATAGCAATACAAGCCTTTCTCAAGAAACAAGAAAGTTCTCAAGTACACAACCTAACCCTACACCTAAAGGAGCTGGAGAAAGAACAGCAAATAAAGCCTAAACCCAGCAGGAGAAGAGAAATAATAAAGGTCAGAGCAGAAATCAATGAAATAGAAACCAAAAGAACAGTAGAACAGATCAACGAAACAAGGAGCTGGTTCTTTGAAAGAATTAACAAGATTGATAAGCCCCTGGCCAGACTTATCAAAAAGAAAAGAGAAATGACCCAAATCAACAAAATCATGACTGAAAGAGGAGAGATCACAACCAACACCAAAGAAATACAAACAATTATAAGAACATATTATGAGCAACTCTATGCCAGCAAATTAGATAACCTGGAAGTAATGGATGCATTCCTAGAGATGTATCAACTACCAAAACTGAACCAGGAAGAAATAGAAAACCTGAACAGACCTATAACCACTAAGGAAATTGAAGCAGTCATCAAAAATCTCCCAAAACACAAAAGCCCAGGGCCAGATGGCTTCCCAGGGGAATTCTACCAAACATTTCAAGAAGAATTAATACCTATCCTTCTGAAACTGTTCCAAAAAATAGAAATGGAAGGAAAACTTCCAAACTCGTTTTATGAGGCCACCATTACCTTGATCCCAGAACCAGACAAAGACTCCATCAAAAAGGAGAATTACAGACCAATATCCCTGATGAACATGGATGCAAAAATTCTCACCAAAATACTAGCCAATAGGATCCAACAGTACATTAAAAGGATCATTCACCACGACCAAGTCGGATTTATCCCTGGGCTGCAAGGTTGGTTCAACATCTGCAAATCAATCAACGTGATACAATACATTAACAAAAGAAAGAACAAGAATCATATGATCCTCTCAATAGATGCAGAAAAAGCATTTGACAAAGTACAGCATCCTTTCTTGATCAAAACTCTTCAGAGTATAGGCATAGAAGGTACATACCTCAATATCATAAAAGCCATCTATGAAAAACCTACAGCGAATATCATTCTCAATGGGGAAAAACTGAGAGCTTTCCCCCTAAGGTCAGGAACACGGCAGGGATGTCCACTATCACCACTGCTATTCAACATAGTATTGGAAGTCCTAGCCACAACAATCAGACAACAAAAAGAAATCAAAGGCATCCAAATTGGCAAAGAAGAAGTCAAACTCTCACTCTTTGCAGATGATATGATACTTTATGTGGAAAATCACAAAGACTCCACCCCAAAACTGCTAGAACTCATACAGGAATTCAGTAAAGAGGCAGGATATAAAATCAATGCACAGAAGTCAGTGGCATTCCTATAAACCAACAACAAGTCAGAAGAAAAAGAAATTAAGGAGTCGATCCCATTTACAATTGCACCCAAAACCATAAGATACCTAGGAATAAATCTAACCAAAGAGGCAAAGAATCTGTACTCAGAAAACTATAAAATACTCATGAAAGAAATTGAGGAAGACACAAAGAAATGGAAAAACGTTCCATGCTCATGGATTGGAAGAACAAATATTGTGAAGATGTCAATCCTACCTAGAGCAATCTACACATTCAATGCAATCCCCATCAAAATACCATCCACTTTCTTCAAAGAAATGGAACAAATAATCCTAAAATTTGTATGGAACCAGAAAAGACCCCGCATAGCCAGAGGAATGTTGAAAAAGAAAAGCAAAGCTGGCGGCATCACAATTCCGGACTTCCAGCTCTACTACAAAGCTATCATCATCAAGACAGTATGGTACTGGCACAAAAACAGAAACATAGATCAATGGAACAGAATAGAGAGCCCAGAAATGGACCCTCAACTCTATGGTCAACTAATCTTTGACAAAGCAGGAAAGAATGTCCAATGGAAAAAAGACAGTCTCTTCAACAAATGGTGTTGGGAAAATTGGACAGCCACATGCAGAAGAATGAAACTGGACCATTTCCTTACACCACACACAAAAATAGACTCCAAATGGTTGAAAGACCTCAATGTGAGACAGGAGTCCATCAACATCCTTATGGAGAACACAGGCAGCAACCTCTTCGACCTCAGCCGCAGCAACTTCCTCCTAGAAACATCGCCAAAGGCAAGGGAAGCAAGGGCAAAAATGAACTATTGGGACTTCATCAAGATATAAAGCTTTTGCACAGCAAAGGAATCAGTCAACAAAACCAAAAGACAACTGACAGAATGGGAGAAGATATTTGCAAATGACATATCAGATAAAGGGCTAGTATCCAAAATCTATAAAGAACTCATCAAACTCAACACCAAAAGAACAAAGAATCCAATCAAGAAATGGGCAGAAGACATGAACAGACATTTTTCCAAAGAAGACATCCAAATGGCCAACAGACACATGAAAAAGTGTTCAATATCGCTCGGCATCAGGGAAATCCAAATCAAAACCTCAATTAGATACCACCTCACACCAGTCAGAATGGCTAAAATTAACAAGTCAGGAAATGACAGATGTTGGCAGGGATGCGGAGAAAGGGGAACCCTCCTACACTGTTGGTGGGAATGCAAGCTGGTGCAGCCACTCTGGAAAACAGTATGGAGGTTCCTCAAAAAGTTGAAAATAGAGCTACCATATGATCCAGCAATTGCACTCCTGGGTATTTACCCCAAAGATACAAAAGTAGGGACCCGAAAGGCTACGTGCACCCCGATGTTTATAGCAGCAATGTCCACAATAGCCAAAAAATTTCCAAAAAACTGTGGAAAGAGCCAAGATGTCCATCAACAGATGAATGGATAAAGAAGAGGTGGTATATATATACAATGGAATATTATGCAGCCATCAAAAGGAATGAGATCTTGCCATTTGCAACGACGTGGATGGAACTGGAGGGTATTATGCTGAGCGAAATAAGTCAAACAGAGAAAGACATGTATCATATGACCTCACTGACATGAGGAATTCTTAATCTCAGGAAACAAACTGAGGGTTGCTGGAGTGGGGGGTGGGGTGGGAGGGATGGGGTGACTGGGTGATGGACACTGGGGAGGGTATGTGTTCTGGTTAGCACTGTGAATTGTGCAAGACTGTTGAATCTCAGATCTGTACCTCTGAAACAAATAATGCAATATATGTTAAGAAAGAAAAAAAGAAGAAGAATGTAGCAGGAGGGGAAGAATGAAGGGGGGGAAATCGGAGGGGGAGAAGAACCATGAGAGACGATGGACTCTGAAAAACAAACTGAGGGTTCTAGAGGGGAGGGGGGTGGGAGGATGGGTTAGCCTGGTGATGGGTATTGAGGAGGGCACGTTCTGCATGGAGCACTGGGTGTTATGCACAAACAATGAATCATGGAACACTATATCTAAAACTAATGATGTAATGTATGGGGATTAATATAACAATAAAAAAATTAAAAAAAAAAAGAAAGAAAGATTTCAATCATGACTGAGGTACACAAGCAGGTCCATACCTTGCCATATATAATTCAGTTTTATGAATCTTGTATGTCCTTTATGAAGTAAAACTTATAATTATTATATAATAATATATAATATATATAACATATGTAATTATATAATAATAAAGTAAAACTTATAATTTATTCCCCTAAATTGCAGTTAATTTATATGACTTTATAATAACAGATAGTAGGCTAGAGTCTCAACAGTTCCATGGCTTTATACTGAATTATTGAAAAGGCATCATTCCCTATCCTTGAGCAAAGCAACAGCAAAACTGGAAGCACTTACATCTACAAGGAAATACATAGGGAACAATTCAATGCTATCTCCCTTCAGCTGTGGTTGCTGTGGAAAATGGCATAGGTAGATTGACAGTTGATATATATGATGAGTGTATATGTGTACATAAATATATGTGTATAGGGGCACCTGGGTGGCTCAGTCCGTTAAGCAGTTGCCTTTGGCTCAGGTCATGATCCCAGCGTCTTGGGATTGAGCCCTGTGTCGGGCTCCCTGCTCAGCAGGGAGTCTGTTTCTCCCTCTCTTTCTGCCCCTTACCCTCTAGTACTCTCTTTCACTCTCTCTCTCAAATAAATAAATAAAATCTTTTAAAAAATATGTGTGTGTATAATATTAAACATAGAATAGAGAGAATATTTTATGTATATATATAAAATGCATAATATATATACCTGACATACACATAGCTGTGTATAAATGTATACATTTTGCAGTGGTAGTCAGCCAGCCAAAGGGGATTCTGAGAAAGGGGGCTTTCCAGGCAAGGCTAGCAGCATGCTCCAAGTTCCTTAGGTAAAAAAGCAATAAGCACAATCAGTGGTGGAAGCTCCAAGTGGTACTGAGTGTATGAAACATGGAAGACAAAGTTGATGATTTCTACATACCTATGTGAACATAATAGGTCTCAATGAATAACTTGCTGATTATTTTTCCTTCTATTGTTATAAGCTCAAAAGCCTACTATAAAAGCAGCTACTATATCCTAGGTAAAAATGAAATATTGAAAATTTCCTACTCAGTTATGTGAAGGATCCAATAGCAATAAATTCAGAGGTAACAGAGGGAAAGAAATGTGTGTATGAAGATGAATGGTTTAGATTGGGGAAGGAAAAAAAATCCACCCATGAATGGCCCCAGGCAAAACTGTCAAGATTAAAAAATTTGTTTCCAGCTGCCCTTCATCTCTGCCTTTGTTAGATTTCCTTTTCCTTTGCTACCCCAGCTCTACCTCGGTGCTCTCAGACCTTTACTAGGAGCATCTTTGTGTTTCATTCCCAGTTTTACATGTTAAAAGTGGATATTTTCAGGCTGAAGTATCTAGGAGTCAGGGTACTAATGGATGCAATATATTTTGAAATGCTTCCAAAATACAAAACAGATTAACATATGGATGGAGGGATGGATGGCTGGATAGGTACATGATAAAGCCAGTACAGCCCAGTGTTAACAGTAGAATTCAAGGGTGGGAGGAAGGGTATATATACTTTGCTGTATTTTATTAGGAAATAAAATATTGAAAACACTGTAGGTATATTGGTCCAACTTTGGCCTATGGGAGTCTGCTCAATTTTGCTGAGTCCTTTTGACATGAACTTAGTGTCTTTAATAGCTTGCTTGCTATTTGTTATGACAAGATGTTCCAGGTTCATCTTGTTTATTTTTTGTCCCAACCTAGAAACAGACAATTTAGTAGGAAACAATATTTCATGACAACAATCTTGGCACTAGAGATACTCGATATGATTGGGCTGAACATTGTTTTATGGGCTTTTTCAGAGGACAGAGCTAAGACAGAGACAGGTAGGGGGTGGAGAGTGGAGGAGGAGGCAGAGAGAGAGAGAGAGGTTATTTTTTTTTTAATTTTTTTATTGTTATGTTAATCCCCATACATTACATCATTAGTTTTAGATGTAGTGTTCCATGATTCATTGTTTGTTCATAACACCCAGTGCCCCATGCAGAACGTGCCCTCCTCAATACCCATCACCAGGCTAACCCATCCTCCCACCCCCCTCCCCTCTAGAACCCTCAGTTTGTTTTTCAGAGTCCATCGTCGAGAGAGGTTATTTTTAAGATGGCCTATAAGTTCATATTGATATTTCCTTTCCAAATGAATTTTACAGAGGTTCATCAGAACACAGACAACACCACAGCATGTCACACAGACATCCTAAATATGGATTTCCAGGAACAGTGGTGATGGAACAGACAGAAGCTGACTAAAATGATATAAAAATAAACATTAACAATACCCACTATAGATAAGAGCTAGAATTTCCTGGGAGTTACGAAGTACAACACTGGACTAACTGCACTTGATTCTCACAACAAACCTTTGAGGCAACTTATTATTTTCCCAGTTATAAATAAATTGTTCATTTCTCCTAGGTTGTAGCCTATCCCTGAATCAGTCCCACTTTTAAGAGGTGACATTTTACTGATGGACTTACACAAAGACTCATAGGACTTTGGAAATTTATCCATAGTCACTTGTACAAGAAACGTGGCATTAAGGAAAATAGGCATGAGTCCCAGAAACAAGGGATAGAGGGCATGGGGAGAGCCCTCATCCACTTGCAGCAAACCTTACAGACATTACCAAGAGGGTAATTTGCAATTCTTTTTCCTGAAAACCACTTGCATTGTCTAGAAAGTAGTCAAAAAAGAAAGAAAAGATCCCCTTCTACATCCCCTGGATTGAAGGGAGATGAGGAGGAGGCTTCAAAATTTGCCTCATAAAATTTCAGAATCACAGGGACGCCTGGGTGGCTCGTCGGTTAAGCAGCTGCCTTTGGCTCAGGTCATGATCCCAGGGTCCTGGGATCAAGCCCCGCATCGGGCTCCCTGCTCAGTGGGAAGCCTGCTTCTCCCTCTCCCTCTGTCTACCTCTCTGCCTACTTGTGCTCTCTCTCCATCTCTGTTAATTAAATAAATAAAAATCTTTAAAAAAAAAAATTCAGAATCACCTGCTTCCAGGATTAACTGCAAGCACTAGTAGAACAGTATCAACATTCTGGAGCAGAATATTTGCAAAGATGGAGGTCCTGCTGGACTGCCCAAATCCCAGATCCTTCCACAAAACCCTACAGAAGATGACTCACAGCTTTACAGCATAGAAAATCATAGAATAATATTAACAATTTCTATTAAACCAGTTCTGGAACCCAAAGAGATTCACTTATACTAACACAAATATCAGAAAAGAATAGACCTTTTCTCATTGGAAGATGAATAACCTAGAAATAACAATGAAGCCTGAAAAATAAAAGAAGAGTAAAAGAGAAAGATACAACACACAAGGCAGAGAAAGGACATAATTTTAAAATTATTTACTCTAGTAAACATCTGTTTCATCCTGCCAATGAAAGTAAAGAATAACCAAACATAAAGCAAAAGATGAGAGATACAAAAAACTGAGATCTTGAAATGAAAATTGAGACATCATTGTAAGGAATATAGGGAAACTATCATGTAATAAGCTTTAAGGTGACATTGGAAGCAATAAAGAACATAAGCTGTGCAGGCATACCTCCTTTTATTGTGTTCCATTATATTGTGCTTCACAGACACTGCATTTTTTACAAGCTGGAGGTTTGTGGCAACCTGCAGCAAGCATATCTATCAGCACCATTTTTCCAACAGCATTTGCTCACTTAGTATCTCTGACACATTTTGGTAATTCTGACAATATTTCAAACTTATTCGTTGTTATTATATTTGTTATGCTGATTTGTGATCAGTGATTATGACTGGCTGAAAGCCTAGATAATGGTTAGCATCTTTTTGCAATAAAATATTTTTAAATTAAGGTCTGTGTATTATCTTTTTAACATAATGCCAATACACACTCAGTAGACTACAGTATGGTGTAAACATAACTTTAATATGCATTGGGAAACCAAAAATTCATTTAGCTCACTTTATTGTGATATTCACTTATTTTGGTGGTCTGGAACTGACCAAGCATTTCCAAGGATTGGCTATATTCTGTTGTAGATTATAAATATACTGCTATGATCTGAATGTTTATGTCCCTTCCAAATTCATATGTTAAAATCCTAACCCCAAAGGCAATGGCATTAGGATGTGGGGCCTTCAGGAGATGATCAAGTCAGAAGGGCAGAGCGGAGCCTTCATGATTGGAATTAATTTTCTTATAAAAGATACATCAGAGCTCGTCCCTTCTGCTATGTGAGGTTATAGAAAAGGTTGGCCATCTTGGAAGCAGTTTCCCACTACACACCAGACCTGCCAAGATCTACCTTGATCTTGGAATTCCCAGCCTTCAAGAATCCCAGAAATAGACTTCTGTTGTTTTTAAGCCACCCAGTTTGTATTTTGTTATAGCAGCCTAAATGGACTCAAACACAAGCTTGAGAAAATCTTTCAACATCCAAAGAAAAATATGTTATGAAAGCAATCAGATGGGGTGCCTGGGTGACTCAGTCGGTTAAGCGCCTGCCTTCGGCTCAGGTCTTGATCCCAGGATCCTGGGATGGAGCCCCGCATGGGGCTCCCTGCTCAGCAGGGGAGTCTGTTTCTCCCTCTCTTCTGCCCCTGCTCATGTGCGCTCTCTCTCTCGCTCAAATAAATAAATAAAATCTTAAAAAAAAAAGGAAAGCAATCAGAAAGAAGAAAATAGATTATGAAAAATAGTTCATAATTTAAAATATGGATAGTGTTTCAGTGAGATCAGAATCAATATCACAAAAGCAATAATCAACTGTATAAAAAATTTCTTATGCTTATGACCTACACCTGCAAAATTATGACAGATCATTAAAAAATAATGCTCATTAAAAAAAAAACTAACATGTAGATCTATCACTAGAATCAGTGATTTTTTTTTTTTTTAATTCAAGGATGAAGAAATAATGGTATAAACATCCAGGCAGCTACGAGAGAGAGAGGAACAGAGAGAGAGAGATGGAGCTGGACTCCCAATTCTCTTTAGCAAATCTAATTGCCAAAGAACAAGATACTAATGTCTTTAGAGTAGTGAGTGAAAAATACCATTACCAAGAATTCTAAAGCCAGCCACCTTATTTACATGTGCAAGCAACAAAAAGGCACTTACATATGCAAAGAAGGAAGGAAGGAAGGAAGGAAGGAAGGAAGGAAGGAAGGAAGGAAGGAAGGAAGGAAGACAAGAGAAAGAAAGAAAGAAAGAAAGAAAGAAAGAAAGAAAGAAAGAA
>NW_022589756.1:4937107-4944651 GCF_004348235.1 Phoca vitulina
AAGAAAGAAAGAAAGAAAGAAAGAAAGAAAGAAAGAAAGAAAGAAAGCAAGCTATTCTCAAAGTAATAGGAAAAAGCCGACAGAAATAACCAAAAATCAGGAAATGTTTACTTTTATAAGGACTGGCAGTGAGAATGAAAATGGTAAAATATAGACTAAATCCAAAAATCTCATATAAATATGTTTCATTGTGCATATCATAAATATTATTTGAAGAAAATATTTGACCTTGCATTTAAGTTTTTTTAAAAAACTATTTTAGGGGCACCTGGGTGGCTCAGTTGGGTAAGCGTCTGCCTTCAGCTCAGGTGATGATTCCGGAGTCCTGGGATCAAGTCCCATATCGGGCTCCCTGCTTCTCCCTCTCCCTCTGCCTGCCGCTCCCCCTGCTTGTGCTCTCTCTCAAATAAATAAATAAATAAAATCTTAAAAAAATATTTTAAAGTAATATTAATAAATCAATCTAAATTTCCAAACTTTTCTGATCTCAAAAAGAATAAATGTGAAAAGAAAACGTGGAGGTAGTAAGTTTACTAATTGACTTTGTGATAAAAGAAGAAATTTGATTTTGATACTGCTAGAGAAGTATAATGTAAATTATATTTTTTTAAAAAGGGTAACTACAAAAGTAATATAGCTATATATGAAAGGGCTCTTTAAAATTTAAACTACTGTACCTAACATAGAAAATTCAATACAAAGATTGGAAAATAAGGTCAAGAAAATCCACTGAAACATAAAGTGAAAACACAGAGGTATAAAATATGACAGAAAGTTATAAGAAATAGAAAGACCAAAGTCCATTAAGGCAACATATGTCTAACAAGAAAAACCAGAGAATAGAATGGAATAAAATGTCCTAAAGAAAGACACGGAACTTAAGGAAGACTGAAAAAAAGACCTTGGGAAATTTCAGGATGGTAAAGATGAACAAACTGCCCTAATGCTCCAGAAACAGAAGAAAGCAGTCATTCACAACAAAAGGTAAACCCACCAAAATTTAAGTCTTGGATACTAGAAAACAATGGACAGTGCTCACAAGGGGTTAAAGGATAATCATTTTGAATGTAAAATATTCTATATGCTACATGAATCACAAAACTGAATAGGAAAATCATCTCAAATATGACGCAAATGAAAATGTGGCATGATTTTGGAATGTGAGGAAATCGTCCATTTTTACCATGACTCTAGGAATATTCCCCTTCCATTAATATAGAGTTTAGATAAAGGGAAAGTAATTCTAACACACAACTTGATAAAGCTTTGAATAGATTTAAATATTCAATATGTAATATATAATCTAATTCAATGTGTGTTGGCCTTAAACTGTTAGAAGCAAACTATACACAAACACAGAAGAATTAATTGGGGCTTATTATAGACTGAATTGCATCCCCCCCATTCATATGTTGAAGCCTTAACCCCCAGCACCTCAGAATGTGACTGCATGTAGAGATAGGGCCTTTAAAGAGAGGATTAAGTTAAAATGAGGTCATTGGGGTGGGTCCTAATCCAGTATGACTGGTGTCCTTGTAAGATGAGGTGATTCAGACACATGAGACAGACAGCAGGGATGCACAAATACAGAATGAAGGCCATGTGACATTGAGAAGACAACCATCAGCAAGCCAAGGAGCGAAAACTCAGAGGAAACCAAGCCTGCAGAGACCCTGATCTTGGACTTCTAACCTCCAGAACTGTGAGAGAATAATTTTATGTTGTTTAAGCCTCCCCCCAACCCCTCACCACCTGCAGCATGTGGTATTTTATTACAGCAGCCCTACCAAACTAATACAAGGCTTAAAACAGAGGGATGTATTATTGAACTTATAATTAGAAAGTAAAGAGGTGAAACAGATGGAAGGAGAGGTGGAGGGGATGGTAGCAGCTCTGATCTCACTTTAGAGAGTAGGAAATCAAAGGATATTATCTAAATTTTATAGAACAAAAAATAAAGCTTTAAGCATGTTATTTAAAGTTATAAAGGCAACCATGAGCATAATTAAATAACAGTATAATCAAAATGTGGGAAGTGGGGAAAAAGGGAGAGGTGAGGGGTAATGTAAGTGGGTTAAATATTTTTCTAAGCCCAGAGTCAACAATCATTAAACATTCAGCAAATATTTATTGAATATCTATTACATGTCAAGCACTGTTCTAAACACACAAGATCCATCAGTGAATACCAGACTGCCTAGCATCATGGAGCCTCCATGACAGAGCAGAGAAACAGACAATAATTAATGAAGGAAACTATTACAGAAACCTAGAGACAGGGGATGGTCACCTTACAGGAGCACTGAACCTGGGTCAAGGCACTTGGCCAGTGTGTGATGATCCTACCAAGAGCTCAGATCCTTGCAAGTCAGTGGTTAGGGTACAGAGCAGAGAGGCGTAGGGTAAGGAGTGCATCTGGAGGGACAAACAGAGGACATTCAGGATAACATAATAAGTACATTGTTTAAGTCATTTGAAAATGACACAAGCTCTGAGAGAAAGGCAAATGTGGTGGAATGAATCAGAAACAACAGGGTATAGGAAGGGGCCTATAATTTTAAGTAAATCGAGGTGCTCAAACATATCTCCTTGAGAAGATCTTATTTCAGCAAATACTTGAAAAGGGGCAGGAGTGAGTCTTGTGGATATCTAGTACAAAAGTATTCCAAGGAGCAGGAGTAGCCAGTACAAACATCCAATGATGGGAACATGTCTGAGGAATAGAATGTGGAACCTGGAAATGATCATTCAGTTTTAGCACATTAGAGAGGTAAATGTAGGAAACATTTCATTCATTCAACAGATTTACATGGAGAACCAATCATGTCCCTGTTATTCTTCTAGGTCTGAGGGTCCAGGACGTCATACTAGGAGACAAGGTATGAGTTCTCTGGAAGCTCACACACTCATGGAATAAACATTAAATAGCCAAGTAAACAAGGAGATAAACAAGGTGACTTTGGATCGTGGTGTGTTCTATAAGGAAAATAAACCAAGGGAGAATGAGAAAGGGAGATTAGAAGCAGGAGCTATTTCAGAGGGAGTGGTCCAAGGAGGAATCTTTGAAGAAATGAGTGACACTAAAATCAAGAGGCAGCCAATGGGAGATCTGATTTCCAGCCAGAGGGTTAACAAACACAGAGATTGGGAGCAAGAGCAAGCTTGAGGCATTTGCAAGTTGGAAATAAGATTGGTTTAAGAGACAAAAATCAAAACAAAACAAAAAGAAATCATTAAACCTGGGTTGCCCTTAGGATGCAGAACTACTAATGAGGAGGAATAAAAGAAGAAACTTTTTTTTTCTTTGTTTTTATTGTTATTATGTTATGTTAATCATCATACATTATATCATTAGTTTTGATGTAGTGTTCCAAATTCATTGTTTGCGTATAACACCCAGTGCTCCATTCAATCCGTGCCCTTTTTAATACCCATCACCAGGCTAACCCATCCGCCCAGCCCCCTCCCCTCTAGAACCCTCAGTTTGTTTCTCAGTGTCCATACTCTCTCATGGTTCATCTCCCCCTCTGATTTCCCCCCTTCATTTTTCCCTTCCTGCTATCTTCTTTTTTTTTTTTTTTAACATATAATGTATTATTTGTTTCAGAGGTACAGGTCTGTGATTCAACAGTCTTACACAATTCACAGCGCTCAACATAGCACATACCCTCCCCAATGTCTATCACCCAGCCACCCCATCCCTCCCACACCCCCTACTCCAGCAACCCTCAGTTTGTTTCCTGAGATTAAGAATTCCTCATATCAGTGAGGTCATATGATACATGTCTTTCTCTGATTGACTTATTTCACTCAGCATAACACCCTCCAGTTCCATCCATGTCATTGCAAATGGCAAGATTTCATTCTTTTTGATGGCTGCATAATATTCCATTGTATATATATACCACTTCTTCTTTATCCATTCATCTGTTGATGGACATCTTGGCTCTTTCCACAGTTTGGTATTGTGGACATTGCTGCTATAAACATTGGGGTGCACGTACCCTTTCGGATCCCTACATTTGTATCATTGGGGTAAATACCCAGTAACGCAATTTCTGGATCGTATGGTAGCTCTATTTTTAACTTTTTGAGGAACCTCCACACTGTTTTCCAGAGTGGCTGCACCAGCTTGTATTCCCACCAACAGTGTAGGAGGGTTCCCCTTTCTCTGCATCCCTACCAACATCTGTCATTTCCTGACTTGTTAATTTTAGCCATTCTGACTGGTGTGAGGTGATATCTCATTGAGGTTTTGATTTTAATTTCCCTGATGCCAAGCGATGTTGAGCACTTTTTCATGTGTCTGTTGGCCATTTGGATGTCTTCTTTGGAAAAATGTCTGTTCATGTCTTCTGCCCATTTCTTGATTGGATCATTTGTTCTTTGGGTGTTGAGTTTGAGAAGTTCTTTATAGATTTTGGATACTAGCCCTTTATCTGATATGTCATTTGTAAATATCTTCTCCATTCTGTCGGTTGTCTTTTAGTTTTGTGGACTGTTTCTTTTGCTGTGCAAAAGCTTTATATCTTGATGAAGTCCCAATAGTTCATTTTTGCCCTTGCTTCCCTTGCCTTTGACGATGTTTCTAGGAAGAAGTTGCTGTGGCTGAGGTCGAAGAGGTTGCTGCCTGTGTTCTCCTTTAGGATGTTGATGGACTCCTGTCTCACATCTAGGTCTTTCAACCATTTGGAGTCTATTTTTGTGTGTGGTGTAAGGAAATGGTCCAGTTTCATTCTTCTGCATGTGGCTGTCCAATTTTCCCAACACCATTTGTTGAAGAGACTGTCTTTTTTCCATTGGACATTCTTTCCTGCTTTGTCGAAGATTAGTTGACCATAGAGTTGAGGGTCCATTTCTGAGCTCTCTATTCTGTTCCACTAATCTATGTGTCTGTTTTTGTGCCAGTACCATACTGTCTTGATGATGGCAGCTTTGTAATAGAGCTGGAAGTCCAGAATTGTGATGCCACCAGCTTTGCTTTTCTTTTTCAACATTCCTCTGGCTATTCCGCATTTTTTCTGGTTCCATACAAATTTTAGGATTATTTGTTCCATTGCTTTGAAAACAGTTGATGGTATTTTGATAGGAATAGCATTGAATGTGTAGATTGCTCTAGGTAGCATTGACATCTTCACAATATTTGTTCTTCCAATCCATGAGCATGGGACGTTTTTCCATTTCTTTGTGTCTTCCTCAATTTCTTTCATGAGTATTTTATAGTTTTCTGAGGACAGATCCTTTGCCTCTTTGGTTAGATTTATTCCTAGGTATCTTATGGTTTTGGGTGCAATTGTGAATGGGATCGACTCCTTCATTTCTCTTTCTTCTGTCTTGTTGTGGGTGTATAGGTATGCCACTGATTTCTGTGCATTGATTTTATATCCTGCCACTTGACTGAATTCCTGTATGAGTTCTAGCAGTTTTGGGGTGGAGTCTTTTGGGTTTTCCACATAAAGTAACATATCATCTGCAAAGAGTGAGAGTTTGACATCTTCTTTGCTAATTTGGATGCCTTTGATTTCTTTTTGTTGTCTGATTGCTGTGGCTAGGACTTCTAATACTCTGTTGAATAGCAGTGGTGATAGTGGACATCCCTGCCATGTTCCTGACCTTAGGGGGAAAGCTTTCAGGTTTTAACCATTGAGAATGATATTTGCTGTGGGTTTTTCATAGATGGCTTTTATGATATTGAGGTATGTACCCTCTATGCCTATATTCTGAAGAGTTTTGATCAAGAAAGGATGCTATACTTTGTCAAATGCTTTTTCTGCATCTACTGAGAGGATCATATCGTTCTTGTTCTTTCTTTTATTAATGTATCATATCACATTGATTGATTTGCGGATGTTGAACCAACCTTGCAGCTCAAGGATATATCCCACTTAGTCATGGTGAATAATTGTTTTAATGTACTGTTAAATCCTATTGGCTAGTATTTTGGTGAGAATTTTTGCATCCATGTTAATCAAGGATATTGGTCTGTAATTCTCCTTTTTGATGAGGTCTTTGTCTGGTTTGGGGATCAAGGTAATGGTGGCCTCATAAAATGAGTTTGGAAATTTTCCTTCCATTTCTAGTTTTTGGAACCGTTTCAGAAGAATAGGTATTAATTCTTCTTGAAATGTTTGGTAGAATTCCCCTGGGAAGCCATCTGGCCCTGGGCTTTATTTGTTTGGAGATTTTTGATGACTGCTTCAATTTCCTTAGTGCTTATAGGTCTGTTCATGTTTTCTATTTCTTCCTGGCTCCGTTTTGGTAGTTGGTACGTCTCTAGGAATGCATCCATTTCTTCCAGATTATCTAATTGGTTGGCATCTAGTTACTCATAATATGTTCTTATAATTGTTTGTATTTCTTTGGTGTTGGTTGTGATCTCTCCTCTTTCAGTCATGATTTTATTTATTTGGGTCATTTCTCTTTTCTTTTTGATAAGTCTGGCCAGGGCTCTATCAATCTTGTTAATTCTTTCAAAGAACCAGCTCCTAGTCTCATTGATCTGTTCTACTGTTCTTTTGGTTTCTATTTCATTGATTTCTGCTCTGATCTTTATTATTTCTCTTCTCCTGCTGGGCTTAGGCTTTATTTTATTTGCTATTCTTTCTCCAGCTCCTTTAGGTGTAGGGTGAGGTTGTGTATTTGAGACCTTTCTTGTTTCTTGAGAAAGGCTTGTATTGCTATATACTTTCCTTTTAGGACTGCCTTTGCTGTATCCCAAAGATTTGGAACAGTTGTGTTTTCATTTTCATTGGTTTCCATGAATTTTTTTAATTCTTCTTTAATTTCCTAGTTGACCCATTCATTCTTTAGTAGGATGCTCTTTAGCCTCCATGTATTTGAGTTCTTTCTGACTTTCCTCTTGTGATTGAGTTCTAGTTTCAAAGCATTGTGTCTGAAAATATGCAGGGAATGATCCCAATCTTTTGGTACCAGTTGAGACCTGATTTGTGACCTAGGATGTGATCTATTCTGGAGAATGTTCCATGGGCACTAGTGAAGAATGTGTATTCTGTTGCTTTGGGATGGAATGTTCTGATTATATCTGTGAAGTCCATCTGGTCCAGTGTGCCATTTAAAAATTTTATTTCCTTGTTGATCTTTTGCTTAGATGATCTGTCCATTTCACTGAGGGGGGTGTTGAAGTCCCCCACTATTATTGTATTGTTGTCAATGTGTTTCTTTGCTTTGTTATTAATTCGCTTATAAATTGGCTGCTCCCATGTTAGGGGCATAGATATTTACAATTGTTAGATCTTCTTGTTGGATAGACCCTTTAAGTAGGATATAGTGTCCTTCCTCATCTCTTATTATAGTCTTTGGTTTAAAATCTAATTTGTCTGATATAAGGATTGCCACCCCAGCTTTCTTTTGGTGTCCATTAGCATGGGAAATGGTTTTCCACCCCTTCACTTTCAATCTGGGGGTGTCTTTGAGTCTAAAATGAGTCTCTTGCAGACAGCATATCGATGGGTCTTGTTTTTTTATCCAATCTGATACCCTGTGTCTTTTGATTGGGGCATTTAGCCCATTTACATTCAGGGTAA
>NW_022589756.1:4979651-5010935 GCF_004348235.1 Phoca vitulina
GGAACACTATATCTAAAACTAATGATGTAATGTATGGGGATTAACATAACAATAAAAAAAATTAAAAAAAAAAAAAAGAACACCTACACACTAATAACAATAAGAATTGTCTCATTTATTCTCAAGCACAGGGGTTGTTGCTGACTCCTTATTAATAGCTTCAAGAAGTAAATAAACCACCTCTCAGAGAGAAGAGATGCTGGATTTGGGATATTTCCCACTAGGAAACTCTCCAACCCCTTAGTCCCCTTTCAATACTTCATATGGTTGAATTACAAGAAAAAGTAATCACCAAATATTGACATGATCAGTGAAATAATGAATGATCAGAGAAGCAGCAGAGGTAAAGGAGATGGGGAGAGTAATAACAATTATATGCTGAGCACAAGGCATAAGCCACATGCTATGCTGGATCAGTTTAATCCTTCCACATGTTCTTAAGGCCGATGCTGTTCTGCGATCTTGCAGAGGAAGACACCATTGCAGGTAGGTGTTAGGTAATATGCCCTAGGTCACACAGCTGTGAGGAGGCAGAGCCAGGATTTGGACCCAAATCTGTCCAACTTCAAAGCCCAGGTGATTTCCACCAACCATATCAGGAGCAAAGAAACCACCATCCTGGGCAGTTCCACAGAAGGACAACCAGCAGCTTCAAGGATGGGTACGATTTTAAAAAGAAAGTGAATGTTAACTAAAAAATTATTCTGTACAAGCTTCACTTTTCCTTGTTACATGGACTTTCCATTGTATGTTGTGTAGTATAGCTAGTTTAGACACCCTCTGCTCTTCCCCCTGACCTCTGTAACTTGGAGTCCAGAGTGGTTCTCATGCTGGAGGAGATCTCAGCATGCAGGATGTAGAGCATTACCTTCACTTTCCCTCCACACCCATCTTGTCAAGGCCCATTGACTTGACATTCTTACTCCAAATCCTTTCCTTCTTGGCCATTCCCATGGGACTACTTAACTGACTCACAACCTATAGCCAGGACAGAAAGGCAGCTTTTCACAAAGTCAGAAAGGATAGCAGTGTTTGCACAGAAAGTTCCCCAGGGGAGCAAAAGGTGTTTTCATTTCATCAAAAATCCTTAAGCACTGATTAACAACATGCTGGGAGTTGCGGTCACCCAGTGACTTCTGAAATACCATAATGTATTCAGTTTGAACTCTGTGGAAACCCTGCCTCTCTCCATGAAAATCCTGAGACACATGACTACTCAACAAAAGTTGGATTCATTTTCCAGGAAATTATACCTCTTATTATTGTGATGTCCTCATTTAAAAATTATCCAGAGTTTATCTCAAGAAAATGTAACTGGTGAAAGGCTCGTTGTGTGCTTCCTGAGACTGATCATCACAGCTGCATCCCACAAATGCTCTTAGTCACGATATCATGTGAAAGAGAAAAAAAGGAAAGAAAACAAGAATTTAGTGCCTTTTATAATTTCTACAGAAAATTCAGTTCAAAGTAATTTTATTCTCTTTTAGAAAAGATGTTAAAAAAATAACTCTGCTTTCTCTCTTTGTAATATATTTGAATCATCACTTTTAATTTTCCAAAGTGCTTTCATGCCCATTATATCACTTTATGTTCAAACCATAGAATAGAGGAAAAGGAATATTATCTGTATTTTATAAGTTAGAAAGACAAGGCAAGGGGACACTATGGGAAGCCTCTAAGTTTACATGGCTACAGAGCTAGGCTAGAGCATTTGTTATCACTTCTGAAATTATTTTCTCTCTTAGACTTTTTATTATTTTTTTTTCTATTTCCATAAAAGGAACGATTCTTCATTCATTCAACAAATATTTGTTGGGCACCTATAATTTGACAGGCCCAGATGTAGGAGGCAGAGATACATTGGTAAAGACAGATAATTTCTCCACTTTCGGAAGTATACTTTCTAGTGGGGGAAGAAAAACCAAAGTGGATTTAAAACCAGGAAAGGATTAGACAGTACTAAGTGCTCTGCCAAGGGTGGTGTGTTGACAAATGACTGGGCACCATTTTAGACTAGGTGGTCAGTGTACCACCATTTTCACGGTCCTCAGGATTTGTAACCTCAAGCCCTTTGTCCCTTACAGCTCACATCCTACCTACTGTCATGTCATATCTTATCACTACACTTAATAATAACTTCTCCATGTTTCTCCTCTCCTCCAACCCCATGATTACTCCCTTGACTCAGACCCTTGGCCTCTGTCAGGTGATGTCTCCAAAACTTGCCCAGCTGCCTTCATGCCTCCCATCTCTCCCATACATCTTTCCTAGTCCTACCAAATTGATCTTTGCAAAACTCATGTTGTAAAACCCATGAACAAAATTTTATTCCAGAATTAAGATTCTATCCAATCTCATCCAAACTTCTCTCCTAAATTTATTTCTAAACAAATGAAACCCCTTACTCTTATTCATGCTATGCTTCCACTTTTCTAGTTCCACACCATTGTCCCTATCATTTCTTCCATTTTAGATCCCCAGCCCCTCCCAGCCAGTCTCTAAAGCCTACTGAAGACACCTGCTCCAGAAATAAATGAGTAAATGCATAGATGAATAAAATAGAATCTGCTGACTCTGCTGCTCTGCTTTCATAACTCAATTAGACTTTTGCCAATTAGCACTACTTCATCTATATTGCCCTTTGCCTCTCTAAGTGAGTATGATTTTCCTCTACTTCTCCATTGGCACATAGTCTAATTCAGTTCTGTAATGTTGCTTATTAGCTTCACCTTGTCAGCTATAGACTTCTGCTCTTCTGCCTTCCTGTCCCCCAATGCAAAAACAGCTTGCCCCAGTATGATCCCCAGCTGATGGCACCAGCTGATGGCACCTGCACCCCAGGAGTAGGCCATGCTCTGAATTCAGACCTTTTCTGACAACACTTTGGGATTTCCATAAAATTCAAACAGATCTCTAAATTCATGTCCTTTCAGAACCTCCTGCAGTACTTGTTTTCCTCTTAAGCCTCAGCAAAAATGCTTTCAAGAGCACCTGAATGAAAGGAAGAGGGGAGCATGGTGCATAGTTTCTATAGGAAATCAGTGGCTACTAAAAATATCCCACATGAAATCCCTGAATGAAGCATTTAGAGTCTCAGAAGAAAGACTTTGGGGAGCTCATGAGCTTTGACTGTGAGTCTCATAGGGACAGTTCCCAAAGTGGAGGGTACTTTTCTTTCAGGCAAAGACTTTGCTTAAATTGTGTGCTGTAGCTAATATTTAGATCTCTTGGATAGGTAAATGCTAAGATCCGCATAATGCTGTATTCACATAACCATTGATGAGTGAAGACTCAAGCAGAAAACTTTAATGCCAAAATGGTTGGGAAAATGTCAGTACTTCAGTGGTCATAAGTGACTGCTGAATGTTGCCAGATGTTGAGAACTCTGAAGGATAAAAAGTGAGAAAATATGTATCAGAAATACATATAGATTTATGGAGAGTCGATGAGTGTCAGGCTGATTTCTCTCCTGATGATGTTCCTGGTTTTCATAGTGAGTAAAAGGAGGTATTGACTGAGGTCACCACGGTCACCAGCCGCTCATTTCCACCTCCACAAATCTCTATTTCCCTAATTAGCTCCCTCTTTAAGTCTCCACAATGGCTATTTCAAAATGTATCTACTCATAAAATCATCTATCCATTTCATTCTCATACCCATCTTCTGCTTCACTGAGAAAATGGGAGCCTTCAGGCAGGAATTCTCTCAGTGGTGATGCTGCCCCACCTGTAGTTAGTTCCCTGCATCCATCCTACTCTTCTCTTCTTGTTACAGTGCAAGAGTTTGCACTGCCTAAATCTCACCTCTCCAACTGTACTCTAGATCTTATCCCTTCCTTTGGAGAATGTACTTCATCAAATATCCTTACATCTCTTTTTCTGTTGGTTTCTTCCTATCCACATGGGGAAAACACCTCTGACTTTTCACACATATTGGACACAAAGAAAAACAAAAACAAAAAAACACAAAACCCTTTGCAATGCAGCCTCTCAAAAGAGCTGTCTGTCTACCCTCTCTCATTTTCACCTTCCATTCACTCCTTATTTCACTGAGATCTGTCTTCTCCCCAGTACCCTGTTGAAATTGCTGATGCTAAGTATTGCCCTGAGTCTGACTCTCTTTTCATTCTGTGCATTTTCTTTAAATAAACTCAAACATATATCCTTAATTTTCACCTATTTGCTGATGACACACTAGTCCTCTAATCTCTGTTAAAATAAAAAACAAATGGAAACGAGCCTTGAAAATTCCCTGAGCAGACAAAACCAGTTTAGTCACAAACAAAGCTTAATTTTGCTTATTTTGCAAGGCGAACTTGACCTGGGTCATATCCTGATTATGCTTCTGAAAATTATAAGCAAAATTTAAATTCTTTCCCAAGGTTGATATGAGGTAACAAACAGTGGCTAATCCCTTATCATTTAAGAAAATTCTAATATTATAATCAATCACTGTGAAGATTTATATAGTGATTTCTCACTATATAACAATATACCCCTGATTCTCATTCCCTGTTTTGACTTGAGTGCTCTTGGTTTACAAACTGTCTTTTTAGTGTACGCACAATAAACTTTTACTAATTACTATTTCAGGGATTCTTTGCTTTTAACTCTGTTATTCTGGAACTTTTGACATTTCATGATGTCAGAAGCAGGATCCAAAGAAGATCCCCGATGACTCCAGGGCAGTGAAAAAACATGCTGGTACCCACAGAGTCCCCTGAACTCAATGTTTTCTCACCAACTCTGGAGTTTGAGGGTAAGTCTCCCTTAGACTCAAGATTTGCTCTTTGTGTTTTGAGCTCTCCAACTTTATTTTGCATACCTGTATTTTGTTTAGTGAAGCTTCTTGATAAGTCACCCTATTCTGTTCAAAAGAGGGGAAAGCCTGTGATTCCTTGTGCTTTTGAATAGCAGTTGAAGACAAGACCCCTCATAATTAAAACACTTTAAGGAATCTGAAGGCAAAGATGGGTTCTTTCTGGTCTATGGACCAGGATCCTTTGTCTTTTTTGGAAAATGGGTAAGGTTTTGAAATTGCAGTGGCCACTTTGGTGAAGCTTTAATTTAGATAAGTCCACCTTAAGGAGCACCCTTAAAAAGAGAGGATTCCAAACCTCTCAAAGACAATGAAATTCTTTAACTGGGATGCAAAAGCTTTTGAAAGACAAAATGACTCTAAAAACAGCTCTCAAAGAATCCCAAGAGCCTGCAAAGAAAAAAAATCTTTAGTAAAAACTTTTGGCCATCAAAGTAGGTAACCTTAACTTAGTCCATCTGCCAGAAACACAATTTGGATCCAACTGTTATTTTGAGTTTGGTACCTGAGATGTGGCTAAAATGTTTTAAACAAAAACTATTAAATCTCTGTGTCTGGTGGTATGTTTATATATGTATGTTATAAATATGTGATGTTTTTCTACCTCCAGATAATATTACCAAAATAAATGTTTTAAGAGCCCTGTTTAACTGGCTTAAAGGAAACTAAGCATTTATATAAATCAAGTATACTCTCAGAAATATAGAAACTAACCCATATGTTTTCAAGTTCATATGACCTGGTATAATCTTTGGTAAATAAAAGCTAGTTTAAGTTTGTTAGTTTAATAAAAGCGGGCATATCTTCCAATTTGTCAACAAGAAAAATAACTTAAGATGATGGTTTTCTGTCTGATATCTAATCCAAGCATAATTATTAAAAGCAAGTAATTTAATATATGCAAATAAGAACCATTTATACTAAGTTAAACTACAAAATCATTTCCAAATAAGATAAACATTAAATGCTAGACATCAGTTTTCCTACTTTTGACTTTTTAATTTTTTACCAAAAAAAAAAAAAAAAGCTATTTGGGTCTATTAATAAACATGTTTTGTGCTGTACTGAAAAATTTACTGCAAGGAAGAATATACTTCCAGAAATTATGAAATGTATTGGTAAATTTGCAGATACTCTACAGGATATTAATATATGATAGTTCACAATTGCCTACTTCTTAGTTTTCGCTGGAAAGCAAAGATTACTAATAATTAAAATGTATAATCAATATGTAAAAATAAAACTACTAGAAATAATAAGGGTGAAAGAAAATGACTGTACATGAAAAGTAGGTAAGAAAAACAGAATATGTTTTTTGTGTATGAAGGACACGGGTTTGTTTGGTTGGTTTTGGTTAAGGGAAAAAATAATTTTGTCCTAAAGTAAAATTATCATTCCAGAATAAAAAACAAAAAAGAAAAGGATGAAACCTAAATGGATATAGAAAGTTGTAGAAGGTTTGTGAAAAGCAAATCTTGAGAAAGGAATTTTATGTGTGGTCAAGCTAATATTGGAATGGATTTATTAAGTTAAAAGAAAAGAGAATTTTATATCAAAAGTATACTGGTGCAGTAATAGAATTTGGTTTTCTCTGTTCAAAGGACAAAGTTTTTTTAGATTATTGATCTGCTCTTAATGAGAAACTGTAAACAAAGGGTTTGTTTTCTTTACCTTTAGTGTAACCTGCCTAGATAACAAAGAGTTTATCTTTTGTCCTTATTAGGTCTTTGATTACTTACAAAAATTAGTCTTCTCTAATACAAGAGCAAAGTTTATTTTTTTACAACTATTTTAACCTTTTGTACATGGTAAATTTCATGGGAAGCATTGTCAAGTAAGAAATGATGCATAATTTCTTTGGGTAATAATTGTAGGAAATTCCTAAAAATCTGATCTGTTCTTGTATAATTGTATTAGGCACAATTTTAAAATGTATGTCACAGAAATTTACTTGTCAATTGCATTGCAATAAACTCTCACCAGATCTTTAACTTACACGGCAATTTTTAAACTGTTTTTCATTCACAGTTATTATTTTACTCTGATGCTTTTGCAGACCAGTTCCTGTGAAAGTGCTTCATCCTCAAAGAGATTCATGGAAAAGACCCTGACAAGTACTCTAAAATGCAAGTTTCTGATAACTTTAAGATCATAACACTGAACTGGGGATAAGAATTTCTAAAGCTGTAATGGAAAGTCGATTAATTTATAAAACTGCCTATTCAAGATGAAGCAAAACAAGAATTAGGGGTGCCTGGGTGGCTCAGTCGGTAAATTCATGTCATGATCTTGGACTGAGCCCAGCATGGGGCCCCCTGCTCAGCAGGGAGTCTGTTTCTCCCTCTCCCTCTAACCCTCACCCCCCACTCACGTGCACTCTCTCTCTCAGATAAATAAATAAAATCTTAAAAAAAAAGAATTAATTACATAACATTAAATGAACTAATGAAGATGATTATAATTTTTATGACTAAATTTAAAACATTCCTAGCTTTTTAATGTTGTGTTTTCCACATTTAAAGACCTCTTTTTCTTTTCTTTGAAGCTACCTATAACTTACAGCAATTTGGTAAAGTGTATTGTTGCAACAAAGGTCGAAATATTTATGTTTTGCTCCCTACCTGATCCCTCCAGAATTCAGAAACTCTTATTAAATATTCTTATTTTTCAGGACTGTATATGTTTTTGCATAAGTTCAGTAAGAATCTGTTCTCTTTGTAAAAGCACACAATTGGACTAGTCCTTGGCTTGGCTTCCTAGTCTTGAGAGACTTTTGAAAGTCCAATCTGAGATTCCTTATTAATTTTGGGGTTTTTTTGTCCTTAGAAATGTATCTCATTAAATTAGCTGATTGTTCACATCATATAGAACCTAATTTAAGTGAAAGCTTACCTTCAACACTGCCTCCTGAAATAAAATATTCTCATATTCATCCTGTCCTAAAGTAATCATGAAGACAAGTGACTGCTAATATATCATGTTGTGCCTATGTAAATAACTTTTAAAAAATTATAACCCATTTAAGTTATGTAATTGGTTAAATTTTGGCTCCTGGGAATCTCTGCTCTGGGGAATTTTTCAATCGTTGGCCATCATATTAACCTCTAATGTATCATATACTCTCAAGGGTTTTAAATGTCTTTTGGCAGCCACTCACATGCCAGATGGTATCCATCAGGATCAGACAACGGAATGAAATCAACAATAATCACATCAATGGTGAAGACCTTGACTACCTGTCCCTCCAGCCTGAGGACTCAACTAGTGGGGACATATAAAACAAATATTTCAATGTGTGATTCTTCAGCCTGACTACATCAAGGGCAGTACCAGAAAATAATGCTATACTAGTTGGTTATACTCTCAGCCTGCTTTATAATATATGTAGAGGGGGTAATTACTAAAATCAAAAAGAGACTAGCCTTGAAAAGTCCCTGAGCAGATAAAATTAATCATACAAACAAAGCCTAATTTAACTTATTTTGCAAGACTAACTTTTGTGCTTATGACTCTAAAAATTATAAGCAAAACTTAAACTGTTTCCCCAAGGTTGACATGAGGTAACAACCACTGACCGGTTTCCTATCATTTAAGAAAATTTTAATATTGTAACCAATCACTGTGAAGAATAAACAGTCACCAATTTCTCAGTATCTAAGCTGCTTTACAATATACACCATAAACCTCATTCCCTGGTTTGGTTTGAGTGCTCCAGGTTTGCAAACTGTCTTTTTGGTGTTGCACAATAAACTTTTACTAATTACTACTTCAGTGATTCATTGGTGATTCATTGGTTTCACTTCTGTTTTTGCTTTCTGTTTCGACATCTCTAATGCAGACTTTCTAAGCTTCAGACCTGTGTATCCATCTATCCTGGTCATGGATGTACCACTTGGATAGACCACTATCACATGTACAAAGCTAAACTCAGCAGCTCCTCTTGCCCCAACCCAATTTCTCAGCAAACTGGCTATTTTGCCACTTTTTTCATTAGATAACACCACACTTACTGCCCAAGCAAAAAAAAAAAAAAAAAAAAAACCCACAAAACAAACAAACAGAAAAACCTGGGATCATCTTTGCCTCCTTTCTTCCTCCCTTACTTAACCCCACCACGATATGCCATCACCAGGTTTTGTTGATTCAGTGCCTGAGTTTCTGGAGAATTATCCAAGTAACATACCTCGAGCAGGACCTGCCATAGGGCTCCATGATCAAACACATTAATGTTTATGCAAGAAAATGTTCAATTATGCACAATATGTGAGATATATAAAGGTCAATAAAGCAGACCTACATAACAAAAAATGCCAAGTGTTGTTCCTTAGCCTGAAGGCAATGATAACAGAAATATGGACCTTAACCAAAACATGAAGAGCATCAGAAGTACAAACACCTGGCCAAATAGAGAAGACTATTTTCCTGCTAAACTCTTTAAAATATACATGACTCTTTAAAACAAGGTATCACTTTGTTGGTTTTATGCTAAGATCATCATTTTACATAATTAAAAAATAATTTTTCATCACCATAGTTACATTTATACGTTTTATATCCTTTTAATGTCCTCATTTTATATCATTTTAATATCATCTTGTTGTCATTATAATATATGTAGATTTAATACATAGGACAACAATTGCATAAAGGATGTGACAAAAGGGATAAATAGGCCTGATAGTTATAAATTTATGTTTCTGTATTTTATGTGATTTGGTACAATATTAATTCTAAGTAGGCTACTAAAAACTAAGAATTACATTTTAATAAGGCCTAGAGTTACCACTCAAAATAATAACAGTGGAAAGAAAGGGCACCTGGGTGGCTCAGATGGTTAAGCGTCTGCCTTCAGCTCAGGTCATGATCCCAGAGTCCTGGGATCGAGTCCCGCATCAGGCTCCCTGCTCCTTGGGAGCCTGCTTCTCCCTCTGCTGCTCTCTCTCTCTCTCTGTCTCTCATGAATAAATAAACAAAATATTTAAAAAAAATAATAGTGGAAAGAAATAGTTTAAGAACCAATGGATATTGTATGGTGACTAACATAACATAATAAAATAAAATTAAAAAAATAATAAAAATAAATTTAAAAAAAGAATTTTAGAATCAGGGGCACCTGGGTGGCTCAGTCGTTAAGTGTCTGCCTTCGGCTCAGGTCATGGTCCCAGAGTCCTGGGATTGAACCCCACATCGGGCTCCCTGCTCTGTGGGAAGCCTGCTTCTCCCTCTCCCACTCCCCCTGCTTGTGTTCCCTCTCTCGCTATGTCTCTGTCAAATAAATAAATAAAATCTTTAAAAAAAAAAAAAAGAATTTTAGAATCAGTAAAAAAAAAAAAAAGGAACCAATGGATAATTTGATCGTTGATAGTAAGAATAGCTAACACTTATTGAGTACTTTCTATATGCCACTACCTCATTTAATCTCCAGAAAACTCCTATGAAACCAGCACTATTAGTTTTCTCATTTTACAAATGAGTAAAATAAGACTCACAAATAAAGTGTTTTTTCCAAATTTATAACAAGATTAGTCCTAGAGCTGTCAGACTACGTTATGTGCTTTTAATAAAATATATAAAAGCATTTCCCTTTATTTTTAAAATAATGGTAATAACTAGAAATATGAAAAAATTAAACATAAAATTACAAAAGTCTCTCTTTCATCAAATGCTAGGCCTATTCCCCAAGAGTATCCTCTATTAGTGGTTTCTTATATATTTTTAAAAAGAAAAAGTTACACATATACCAATGCATAGATTTTTTTTAACAAAAAAGCAAGCATTCTCTCAAATTTTTCCACCTAGTGACTCTTGAAACCTTTCATCTGCATATATATAGCGACCTCATTCTTTTTAGTGGCTGCAACCCATTCCATTGTATGTATGTAACAAAATATATTAAATAGTGGCACTACTGATGGGAAAATGGGTTATTTTCAGTTTTTGTCATTGTTATACAATATAGCAATTAACATTTTTTGCTGTGCATTTACAAATATATATGTACAATAAATTCATAACTGTGGAATTGCTGGGTCAAGAGGTTGGGACATTTAAATTTTGATAGATATTACTGAATAGCCATTCATTGATTTCATCAACTCTTGTTTCTAAAAACAGATTCTGAGAGTATGCAGGAGTCTGTGATCTTAATTACTATTCAAACTCCCTTTGAGACTCTGTTTGTGATATATTTTGACTTAACAAGACTTTTAATATTTTTATGGAGCTAAATCTATTGATCTTTTCCTTTCTGATTTCCTTTGTTGTATTTAAGCAAAGAGCATTCTTCTCCATCCCAATAAAAGTGAAATATTCCAGATCATCTAAGCAAAAGATCAACAAGGAAATAAAGACTTTATATGACACACTGGACCAAATGGACTTCACAGATATATTCAGAACATTCCATCCCAAAGCAACAGAATACAAATTCTTCTCTAGTGCCCATGGAACATTCTACAGAATAGATCACATCCTAGGTAACAAATCAGGTCTCAACCAGTAACAAAAGATTGGGATCATTCCCTGCATATTTTCAGACCACAATGCTTTGAAACTAGAACTCAATCACAAGGGGAAAGTTGGAAAGAACTCAAATACATGGAGGCTAAAGAGCATCCCACTAAAGAATGAATGGGTCAACCAGGAAATTAAAGAAGAATTTAAAAAATTCATGGAAACCAATGAAAATGAAAACACAACTGTTCCAAATCTTTGGGATACAGCAAAGGCAGTCCTAAGAGGAAAGCATATAGCAATACAAGCCTTTCTCAAGAAACAAGAAAGGTCTCAAATACACAACCTAACCCTACACCTAAAGGAGCTGGAAAAAAGAACAGCAAATAAAGCCTAAACCCAGCAGGAGAAGAAAAATAATAAAGATCAGAGCAGAAATCAATGAAATAGAAACCAAAAAAACAGTAGAAAAGATCAACGAAACTCGGAGCTGGTTCTTTGAAAGAATTAACAAGATTGATAAAGCCTTGGCCAGACTTATCAAAAAGAAATGAGAAATGACCCAAATCAACAAAATCATGAATGAAAGAGGAGAGATCACAACCAACACCAAAGAAATACAAACAATTATAAGAACATATTATGAGCAAACTAGATGCCAGCAAATTAGATAATCTGGAAGAAATGGATGCATTCCTAGAGATGTATCAACTATCAAAACTGAACCAGAAAGAAATAGAAAACATGAACAGACCCATAACCAGTAAGGAAATTGAAGCAGTAATCAAAAATCTCCAAACAAATAAAAGCCCAGGGCCAGATGGCTTCCCAGGGGAATTCTACCAAACATTTCAAGAAGAATTAATACCTATTCTTCTGACACTGTTCAAAAAAATAGAAATGGAAGGAAAACTTCCAAACTCGTTTTATGAGGCCACCAGTACCTTGATCCCCAAACCAGACAAAGACCCCATAAAAAGGAGAATTACAGACCAATATCTTTGATGAACACGGATGCAAAAATTCTCACCAAAATACTAGCCAGTAAGATCCAACAGTACATTAAAAGGATTATTCACCAAGACCAAGTGGGATTTATCCCTGGGCTGCAAGGCTGGTTCAACATCCGCAAATCAATCAATGTGATACGATACATTAATAAAAGAAAGAACAAGAATGATATGATCCTCTCAATAGATGCAGAAAAAGCATTTGACAAAGTATAGCATCCTTTCTTGATCAAAACTCTTCAGAGTATAGGCATAGAAGGTACATACCTCAATATCATAAAAGCCATCTATGAAAAACCCACAGCGAATATCATTCTCAATGGGGAAAACCAGAAAGCTTTCCCCCTAAGGTCAGGAACATGGCAGGGATGTCCACTATCACCACTGCTATTCAACAGAGTATTAGAAGTCCTAGCCACAGCAATCAGACAACAAAAAGAAATAAAAGACATCCAAATCGGCAAAGAAGAAGTCAAACTCTCACTCTTTGCAGATGATATGATACTCTATGTGGAAAACCCAAAAGACTCCACCCCAAAACTGCTAGAACTCAGACAGGAATTTAGTCAAGTGGCAGGATATAAAATCAATGCACAGAAATCAGTGGCATACCTATACACCCACAACAAGACAGAAGAAAGAGAAATGAAGGAGTCAATCCCATTTACAATTGTACCCAAAACCATAAGATACCTAGGAATAAATCTAACCAAAGAGGCAAAGGATCTGTACTCAGAAAACTATAAAATACTCATGAAAGAAATTGAGGAAGACACAAAGAAATGGAAAAATGTTCCATGCTCATGGATTGGAAGAAGAAATATTGTGAAGATGTCAATGCTACCTAGAGCAATCTACACATTCAAAGCAATCCCCATCAAAATACCATCCACTTTTTTCAAAGAAATGGAACAAATAATCCTAAAATTTGTATGGAACCAGAAAAGACCTCGAATAGCCAGAGGAATGTTGAAAAAGAAAAGCAAAGCTGGCAGCATCACAATTCCGGACTTCAAAGCTCTATTACACAGCTGTCATCATCAAGACAGTATGGTACTGGCACAAAAACAGACACATCGATCAATGGAACAGAATAGAGAGCCCAGAAATGGACCCTCAACTCTATGGTCAACTAATCTTTGACAAAGCAGGAAAGAATGTCCAATGGCAAAAAGACAGTCTCTTCGGGCGCCTGGGTGGCTCAGTTGGTTAGGCGACTGCCTTCGGCTCAGGTCATGATCCTGGAGTCCCAGGATCGAGTCCCACATCGGGCTCCCTGCTCAGCGGGGAGTCTGCTTCTCTCTCTGACCCTCCCCCCTCTCATGCTCTCTCTCTCTCTATCTCATTCTCTCTCTCAAATAAAATAATAATAATAAAATCTTTAAAAAAATAAAAAATAAAATAAAAAAAGACAGTCTCTTCAACAAATGGTATTGGGAAAATTGGACAGCCACATGCAGAAGAATGAAACTGGACCATTTCCTTACACCACACACAAAAATAGATTCAAAATGGTTGAAAGACCTAAATGCGAGACAGGAGTCCATCAAAATCCTAAAGGAGAACACAGGCAGCAACTTCTTCAACCTCAGCCGCAGCAACTTCTTCCTAGAAACATCGCCAAAGGCAAGGGAAGCAAGGGCAAAAATGAACTATTGGGACTTCATCAAGATAAAAAGCTTTTGCAAAGCAAAGGAAACAGTCAACAAAACCAAAAGACAACTGACAGAATGGGAGAAGATATTTGCAAATGACATATCAGATAAAGGGCTAGTATCCAAAATCTATAAAGAACTTCTTAAACTCAACACCCAAAGAACAAATGATCCATCAAGAAATGGGCAGAAGACATGAACAGACATTTTTCCAAAGAAGACATCCAAATGGCCAACAGACACATGAAAAAGTACTCAACATCACTTGGCATCAGGGAAATCCAAATCAAGACCTCAATGAGATACCACCTCACACCAGTCAGAATGGCTAAAATTAACAAGTAAGGAAATGACAGATGTTGGCAGGGATGCAGAGAAAGGGGAACCCTCCTACACTGTTGGTGGGAATGCAAGCTGGTGCAGCCACTCTGGAAAACAGTATGGAGGTTCCTCAAAAAGTTGAAAATAGAGCTACCATACGATCCATCAATTGCCCTACTGGATATTTACCCCAAAGATACAACTGTAGGGATCCGAAGGGGTACATGCACCCTGATGTTTATAGCAGCAACGTCCACAATAGCCAAACTGTGGAAAGATCCAAGATGTCCATCGACAGATGAATGGATAAAGAAGAAGTGGTATATATATACAATGGAATATTATGCAGCCGTCAGAAAGAATGAAATCTTGCCATTTGCAATGACGTGGATGGAACTGGAGGGTATTATGCTGAGCAAAATAAGTCAATCAGAGAAAGACATGTATCATATGACCTCACTGATATGAGGAATTCTTAATCTCAGGAAACAAACGGAGGGTTCCTAGAGTGGTGGGGGGTGGGAGGGATGGGGTGACTGGGTGATAGACATTGGGGAGGGTATGTGCTATGGTGAGCTCTGTGAAGTGTGCAAGACTGTTGAATCAAATAATACATGTTAAAAAAAAAGAAGAAGAAGATAGCAGGAGGGGAAGAATGAAGGGGGGGAAATCAGAAGGGGAGACGAACCATGAAAGACTATGGACTCTGAGAAACAAACTGATGGTTCTAGAGGGGAGGGGGTTGGGAGGATGGGTTAGCCTGGTGATGGGTATTAAAGAGGGCACGTTCTGCATGGAGCACTGGGTGTTATATGCAAACAATGAATCATGGAACACTACATCAAAAACTAATGTAATGTATGGGGATTAACATAACATAATAAAAAAAAGTGAAATATTCACCTATATATTTTATATTTTTATGATTTCATCTTTTACATGGATCTCTTTCATCTGTATCAGTGTGAGGTTTATTGTAATTAGAGTTTGTGGCAGAGAGTCAGTTTTCCCAGTCATCCATTCTAAAAAACACACCTTCCCCATTGGTTTGCATTTCTTCATTTATCATATGTTAGTGATACTCAGTATTAATACTAGATATTCATAATTTGTGGTGGGGTTCTGGTTCCATGGGTTTCCTATAAGGAGGGACACTAGACACATGGAAAACAATAGCCAAGCAAACAATCTACATTATGCCCAACAAGTTACAGAGCTTTTCCGATAAGCTGCTCTAAAGCATGTGGCTTAGTTTTCTACTTTTTCTTTTCATCTAAAATAGCCAAAATACGCAACCAGCCCAATGGATAAAGATCTTGAGCCTGTTCTGAGCCACCATGCCCTGTGCTGCGACTTCTTTGAAATGGAGGCTAAATACCAGCCTTCATGTCCAATAACCTCATCCCCACCAGTAATACATGAATGTTGCACTGAAAATCCTGTTAACATATTCAAGTACTACCATTTTGGTTGATATTTCTCTCCACCTCATCGCTAAACAAGAAGCTTAGCATACTAAAATTTCCAGTGCATTGCTGCCAATGCCCAGAAGGATGGCAGTGCCCAAAAGGACACAGTGGAAGGAATGACTGCTCCTAGAAAAAGACCCAAGCCCAGCAGGAAACAGCAGAAGCAAAAGCAGTGTCCAGTGAGGTGCTGGAATGTACTGAAATGTCTGACAAGGGTAACAGTAATGTGTGGCCTACTATGAGACCACAAACCCTGCCAAAAGATTGTGCGCCAGGGGGAAATGTGGGCACAACACTGGGCAGGGGCAAACCCCAGAGGCAATGACAGTCAAGAGAATTTACAGCCCTGTTCAACAGAAGTCATAGGGAAGTCATCCAGAACTGTTTAGGGGACCTCTTGGGGACAATCAGAATTAATTGAAAGAATGTAGACTTTTGAAGGCACAAGCAGTAAGGAGTAACAGCCACTGAGATCTGCCTCACACCTGTTCATCTGAGCCTGTTAATAGAACCCAAACACAACATTTCACAACTGATCATGGAACATTTGTTTTTCAAAATACCTATTAACATCATGTGGGAAAATGTTCCAAGATACACCAGCTTGGAAAACTGCTATGGTGACTGACTTTCACCTCTGACATTCCCACCTGGCATCACTTCTATTTGCACTCTAGGGTTCCAACATGATCATTTGCCCAGAAGACTACTGTGTGACTACACACATGAATAAGCCCCATCCCTACCACTTAGGGGGGTGTACCTAAAGACAGATAAACTATATGACACTTCTTTTAGGCATCTCTTTTCCAGAAGGCACCCTAGGGCCTCGTGCTGACTTGTAACTAGGAGACACATAGCAGATACATTGTGGACCACTTTAGGTCTAGAGTAAACCCCTCTGAGGCTCAAACTGGGCATCCTGCTATTCTGATAATGGGAATTGGGCAAACGATTGTGTGTCTCTTTTCTTGTTGGTTCCAGGAAGCCCAAACCCAAATTTATAGTCCAAATATAATACCTATGCTATCCATCATGGTTCAAAGTTACGTTCCTTTTTTTCTAAATATGATCATGGTTTTCTATTTTATTTATATTTTCCTGATATTATTCCCCGATTTCTTGGCATAGCTTACCAGTGTTCTGTGTCAGTTGTTCTTACTGCAGCTTGGCAACACAGCAAGTGGCCAGGGGTCCCCGGCTTGAGGCCCTTCAGTTTATTCATTGCATTCATTCATCTATGTTTTCATTCATCAATTTATTCCATAAAATAGATTCAATCCCTTCTCACATATTAAAGACTTTATTTAAATTATTGAACCTGATGGTTACAAATACCCACTTCTATATTCAATCAAGAAGGATTTAAGAGACAGGGGCACCTGGGTGACTCAGTCATTGGGCTTCTGCCTTTGGCTCAGGTCATGATCCTGGGGTCCTGGGATCGAGCCCTGCATCGGGCTCCTTACTCGGTGGGAAGCCTGCTTCTCCCTCTCCCACTCCCCCTGCTTCTGTTCCCTCTCTCGCTATGTCTTTCTCTGTCAAATAAATAAATAAAAATCTTTTAAAAAAAAAAAAAGAATGATTTAAGAGGAGAGTAGATTAACAAAGAAATATATAACACAGCACTGGGAATTCAATACACCAATTTTCTCAGGAAACCTGGCACATACACAAAATAAAGAACATTGTTCATGGAAGTTAAGCAATTTATGGAAGAGATTCCAGAAGCCAGAACCTTCCCCAAACTCTGAAGATAAGATCTCCATCTAGTAGTTTTCTCAACTTGCTTCTAAACCCTAATGTAAAAGCCAGATCGTATGAGCATGTTTAAAAGTCTTTTATTAAATAGAATATTTTCTTCATTCTTTTCTCTAATCCAGAAAAGTAATTACATCATGCAGCTTGTGAATCACACTTGTGCACATGAATGGGGAATGAGGGGAAAAAAAATAACAGCTTTGCCAAATTAGCAGTGTATGTATGCAAAGAAATTCACAAATTACAGTGATTATTCTGAACATCTGATTCCAAAGGGAATCACATCCAAGTAATAGAAATGGTTGAAGAGGAAAACCCAAGAGCACAAAGCCTGTGGATTCTAGCACATAATACCAAATGTGTCTTGACTCCACCTGCATTTCACCACCCATCACAGCAACAGTAAACCCTTGCCTGGACTCTGCAATGGCCTTGTAATTGGACTCCTATCTCCCTGGCATGTGCCTCACAACCCATTCTCCAGAGAAAATACAGTGCATTTTGCAACATAAATTACATCACATCCCTGCCCTGCTTAAAACTCTCCAGTGACTTACTACTGCACTTGCATTAAAATTCAGAGACCATATTTATCACCTAAAGTGCCCCTTAAGAGTGTGGTCCTGCCTGATTCTTGGACCAAACCTCATAATATTCTCTGTTTCTCACTGTTTGATGTGTTTATCAAACAAAGTAATAACTGCATGCATTTGTCAAAACTTGAAAAAAGATACACTTAAAAGGGGCAGATTTTCCTGAATGTAAGTTATACTTTAATTTTTTAAATATGTGGTGCCTGGGTAGCTCAGTCGGTTAAGCATCTGACTTTGGCTCAGGTCCTGATCCTGGGGTCCTGGGATTGAGGCCCACGTCAGGCTCCCTGCTGCTTGGTGGGGAGTCTGCTTCTCCCTCTCCCTCTGTCCCTCCCCGCCACTCCTGCTCTCCCTCTCTCTCTCTATCTCAAATAAATAAAATCTTAAAATAATAATTTTAAATAAATACGTTCTTATGAATACCAATAAACAAAAGAAATTTTTAATTTTTAAGAGATACTTAAAATAATATAAATTAAAAGATCTTGGAACAGCAACTGCTAGTTGCTCCCTACCTCTATATCGATTTTTTTATTATCTTCCTTAGTAAGACAACTCTGATTATATTCAGGGAGACAATATGTACATCTGAAAAAGTGTATTTTCCAGTCTCCTTTGAATCTACAGATTGCCAATTATATGTAAACAAAAAATGTCAGACAGAAGCTCCCAGAAATCCCTTCTTGTCCTTGTGTACTTCCTCCTTCCTTCCAGCTGCATAGAATCAGACCCTGTAGCTAAAGCTCCAGAAATCTTTTGGGTGCCATTAAAAAAAAAAGAATAAAGACTTGCAAAGGCCTTAACTTTATCATTCTATATCATTAGAACAAAAGGAACTGTCTACCTCTGGCTTTCTATTATTTAAGAGACTGAACCCTAATATGTCTAAGACATATATATCTGAATATGTTTTGAGCAGCGAGGCAATCCTCAATTAATAAAGACACCTAGGGATACATCTAACACAATAGTGGCACTGTATCTCTGAACTGTGAACTTCACACATACTTCTCAGTACCTCCCCTCTTAGGTGGGACAGGAGGGCTAAAGGAGGTCGGGATTGGGTATTTCCCTTCTGTCAGGTCAGTAGGCTTTGATGAAACCCCAGCAGGTTAGGCTCTGGTTAAACAATTTCTTCTGGGAAAACTTTGTTAAGAAGGACAGGATGCCTTGTTATATTTCAAAATGGCCCCTTTTCCCCTCCCCACTGCTGGAAGCAAGAGGGGATTTTTTTCTCTCTGATATTTACTGTGAGACGCTGGTAGAGCTTCAGGAGCTAGAATTCACAAAATGTGTGGGGGTTCTCCAATGACTGGGTCCTTCTGGAGTTTTTAGCCCTCAGACGTGTCCACACCAAGCCTCCAGCAATTCATTAACTACATTTCAGTTTTCCTAACCTGTCACTGATTCCCACGCTGGTCGATGCCTGTGGGCTTCTGCTCAAGTAAGTAGTGATTCTCTGTAGTCTCCTGTGAGTTTCTCCAGTTTGGGAGCAGTGATTTGCCCTGCGATCTCACTTCTGTTATGGATTTAAGAAGAGTTATGTGTTCAGCTTTTAATCAACTCCAATAAGATTTTTCATGGAATTTAACAGGAAATTTAAATTCATATGAAAGAGTAATGGGTCAAAAAGAGCCAAGATAAAACTGTAGAAAAATTATATCGATGGGGCTTGACCAACTAGATATCAGGCCTTAATAAAAAATGATATTAATCAATGGAGAGATAAATATATCAATAAATCAAAGTAAAGAGTCTAGAAACTTTTAATATGGTAGTGGCATTATATGATGCTAGGATAGGTGATTATCTATGTAGAAAAGATATAATAAGATTCCCTTCCTCACACCATACACATAAACAAATTACAGATTTATTAGAGACCGAAATGTGAAGACCAAAACTTTAAAACGTATATAGGAAAATATCTTTATATGCTCTGAATAAAGGAATTATTTCTTAGCTATGTCACAGAAACATAATCGTTAAGGAAAAGTTTGATAAAAATGGCCACAATAAAACTAGAATTCAAGGCACAATTGCAAACACCATAAGCAAAGTAAAAAGGCAAGCCACAAACTGAGCGAAAAATTATTATCTACAGCAGTATGATTTCATGGATATTTTTTAATTCAACAGATTATAGTTTGTCATTATTATTATTTTGTTTATTGTTCAAATTGCCTGAGATTATGCTGTAACAACCCTTTCAAGCTGGTTTATATGCCTTTATTATGCCAATATTTTTTGAGACTGAGTTGTTGTCATTGGAGAATGGTATTTAGAAACTTAGATCTATGTGCTAGGTGTATCAGTACTATTTTTAACAAGAAAACACAAAAGCAATTTAACTATCCTTCAGTTGAATACAGAATGACCTATAAAAGACATGAGCTAGATCTGCCAGTATCAACCCAAGTTAATCTCAAACTATAAAACTGAGTAAAAAAGCTAGTTGCAGAATGATATATACAGTATATTATCATTCATTCAAATATTTAAGATCTACAAAATAATAACAGATTTCATTTATGAACACCTACATACGAAGTGACAGAAACTGAAAACAGCCTCTGATATCCAGGACTGTCCTGACACTCAGAGCTAGGTTATAATGTCCTGTTGAACATAAATAATTTTACAGAGCATCAACATCAGACAAGGCCATTCTGTAACCACAGTAATTCAAAACAAGCATAAGACTGCTCCATAATTATATCTGAACATTAACAAAAATAGGAACATTATCCTTAACCACAAAAATGACCAAATATTCCCCTATCCTGGCTAATATAAGAGACTATGGCTTCTTAACCCATTAAAACTTTAGTGTTGCTCTAGATGAGATTTAGTAAGATAGAATTACCCCCATTTCCTTCTAGATGAGATTTAGTAAGATAGAATTACCCCCATTTCCTTCTAGATGAGATTTAGTAAGATAGAATTACCCCCATTTCCACTATCATAGAATTACCCCCACTTACTGATAGCATCCAACCCAGAACAAAGCCTGCTTCATTAAGTCTTTCTGAGAATCACTTAACAAAGACCTAAATCCTACACTAAGTCCTTTCTATCACCATCCTCCTGTAACCTACAGTTCTCATGGTGTGCATTAAACTACAAGTGTGTTCCTGGTGGTCTTTGGGTGGAAGGCATTGGCAGTAGCAAAAATACTTTTTAAACGCATAGGAATGAGGCATCCAAACTTTAGGATAGTACTTACAACTAAAGAGGCAGAAAAGAAGAGAGGTCTGAGGCAGAGAAGAGAGATAGTCCAGGTGTCTTTAAATGTTTTATTTCTTTTAAAAGAGAGAAATCAAAAAATTATATAACAAAATATACGTACACGTTTACATTCAGTGGTAGGAACATAGTAATCTCTTTTATTAGTTTCCCAATTTCTCTGTTTAATTATGGTGAAATACACATAACCTACAATTTACCGTCTGAACCATTTTTAAGTGTACAGTCCAGTGACATTAAGTACATTCACATTGTTGGCCACCACCACCACCCACCCACAGAACTCTTTTCATCTTGCAAAACTGAATCTCTGTACCTACTGAAAAACAACTCCCCATTACCCCCACACCCGGCAGCCACCATTTTACTTTCTGTGTCTCTGAATCTAACATAGGTATGTCATAAGAGTGGAATCATACAGTAATTGTCCTCTCTATTTCTTCATATGTTTGAAATGTATCATGACTTAAATAAATTTTCTGTGAAGTAGAGTAAAAGTGAAGGTCTCCCCCAATCATAGCCTAGAGGGAGCCAATTTTAAGTTGGTTTTAAATTTTATTTAAAACATATCCTTCCAGGGCGCCTGGGTGGCTCAGTTGGTTAAGCGACTGCCTTCGGCTCAGGTCATGATCCTGGAGTCCCGGGATCGAGTCCCACATCGGGCTCCCTGCTCAGCGGGGAGTCTGCTTCTCCCTCTGACCCTCCTCCCTCTCATGCTCTCTGTCTCTCATTCTCTCTCTCGCAAATAAATAAAAATCTTTAAAAAAAATAAAAAATAAAAAAATAAAACATATCCTTCCATACTACACATAGAGGGATATGATGGAACAGATGTTCCTATTGGCTTTTGCATCTTATCTTTGCACTGATGTTATAATTATCTGTGTGTGTGTCTATCTAACCCACTAGAAGACATTGCCCTTGATTATGGAGATGGTGCCTTATTTTCCCTTTTTACTTCCAATGTCAAGTACAGTCCCTAGGACATAATAGATGGTCAATAAACGTGTATTGAATAAATGAACGAACAAACTATTCTATGAAGACCAATTTATTGTGTTTTGAAACCACTGACTTCAAATTAATGATCTGAAAAACTCTCATTGAAATATACGATTTGCTCCAAATCATCAGTTTCAAGTCATCCTATTCATCTTTCTTTGGCCTTTACAGTGACCCCAACTATTCTTGAAGCTTCAGTGGCATAAGGAAATTCCTCTTCCCTGCAAGGACAAGCATACATATGACTGATCCCTCTTCCCCACAGCCTTATCTTGTTGCATTAAGCATTTGAAACTTTAAGTAACTTTCAGGCAGCTGTAATGGAAGAGATATTATTGCTGCTGAAGTTGTGCCAGTTACCACATTACCGTAGCCATAACTCAGGCAAAGCATAGATAAGAATGACTTCATTAAAAAAATGGCTTATCATTCACTAACTATTTTAAGGCAATTACTTCCTTTATTCCTTCAAGCCTGCTATTGTTAAAGATGTCAAAGAAAAAGAATTTCTCATAATGGATCACAAACTCAAACTCAGGGGAAAATATTAAATAAGTGAAACAAAACAACAGCAAAAAAGAAATTAAATTATCTTTGACTAATTAAATACATCAGTAAAAATGAGCCTAAATCTAGTCCGTCTCTGAGATCCAGTTATGTGGACCAATGAAAGATCATGTACTTTAAATGGAAAAGAAGTGAGCCCATGTCCCTGTTTCAACATGGGATCATGAGCATTCCCATAACTATGCAAACACTTGGTGAGAACATTATCTACCCTAGAAGGATGTTAGAGGATTAAATGAGGGAAAGTAATGTCAACATTTTTCATATCCTATAACTTACTCGGCAAATAAGATTACATATTTATTATAAGAATTTATCAAGGAAATATCTGAAGACCAGAAAGTGGGAGTATCACAAGGGAAAAGGGTGAAAGACCCTATATGTTAAGGAACATCGACTTCTTCTGTGACAAAGCAGTTTTACCTCAGTTTTCTGTGTTCCACTAAGATAATCAGGAGGGAGAGTGGTGATTTTTAAACTATGTGCCCCTAAATTACAAAATGCCCAAACACCATCTCATTGGGCTAAGAAGTCTACCTCCAGAATTTCAACTGGGCTGTCCACTCTGATCTACAATTCTACTACCACATTTCTTTTGTCATCTCATTTTCTCACTCTCCATGGTGATTGTGTTAAACCTTCTGGATCATCTTTCACTAAACACGACCTCCAAAAGCTCCCTCAATCTCAGCAGACAACCTCACCTCCAACCTCACACAGAAACTGGAAGCCATCAGAGAGGAGCTCTCAGCTTTCCACCACCTGCTTTCAAATGTACAACTCATCGACGTCTGTTCCCTCTCTTTCTCAATTCCTATGAAAGCCAGCTTTATTCTTCCTGGTTGAGATCAAATCTTACTGCTCTGTAGCCCATTTCCTCAAACATCACATCCTATCAATTATCTCCTCTTTCTTCTACATCTTCTAATATTATGTCTGCTTGCTCCCTTCTGCTTATTCAAATATGCCCTAAGAAAATCTTCATCTTGATTTTCCCCTTTTGATTATAGCTCAATCTCTTCTCTCATTTTCTCAGGCACATTTCTGAAAAGAATTGTCTACAAGTACTGTCTCTATTTCCTCATTTCTCACTCATTCCACATACCACTGAAACCTAGCTTCTGCTCTCAACAGCCCACCAAACCACTGAGCTAAGGAGGCCAATGACCTCTAATAAATATTCTTTGGACCACAACTTACCTAGTCTCTCAGTAGCACTTTGTGGAGTTAAGTTCTTTGTTCTCTTGTCTTTTGTGATATGTTCCACTTCTGGTATCCCCCTACCTTTCTGAACAGTCTTTTAGTTTATCCTTCCCTGACTCACACTTCAAAGTCAGAGTTTGTCAAGACTCGGTCCTGGGCTCCCTGTCTTCTCCATTCTTTTGTCTACACAAAATCAACCACTCACATGTTTTCACTCAGCACCCATGTATTGACCACACATGAATGTGCATCTCTAGATCACATGCTTCTATCTAACTTGACATCTCCACTTGGCTATCGGCTGCAGGTTGGAGTCTATAAAAGCACACACTGAGGCAGAATTTGGTGTGTGAGATGTTTTTTAAAGATCAAGCCCCTTGCAGAGGAGGAGGAGGAGAGAAGACTGCTCTGAGGAAGAAGTCCAAGTGCCTTCAGGTTCCCCTCAGCAGGGGGCTCTGGAATAAGTGTTGCTCATCAGAGTGTCCTACCTCACTTATTCACCTGATGTGGGCTGTTACAGGAAAGACATGACCTCTAATGAGGCAGCTCTTGCAGCTTGAGCAGACCCTGAAGTCACTGACAGCTGGTGGTTATCTGCTGACTGCCTTCCTCCCAGCTGGATAGCATGTCCTTCCTTGAAGGGGAATCTTGAAGGCCCATTTCCTCACCTGCCACAATATCTCACAGACATTCTAAGCTTGAAACAAAAATTGGTCTTGTCCCCCAAAAACCTATTCTTTCTCCAGTGTGCCTCCTCTCTGGAAAGAGCACCCCCTTCATGCACAACTCAGAAACCCACTAGTGAGCCTAACACTGCCTTTGCCCTCACCCTTTGCCCTTACCCTAATCCTAGTCCTGCCTCTCCTCAGCTATTGAAATATAAATTTCTAATTGGCCTCCCCACATCCCTCCTAGCTCCATGATCTGGTCCCTTCCTCCACCCATCCAGGTGCTGCCTATATAGGACATCATTAGGGTCCTGTAAATATGCAATGCTCCTTCCCACCTCAGATCCCTGGTTTATGCTTTTTTTTTTCTTCCTGAAATGGTCTACCCTCTTCCCCACTCAGCCGAGCTAACACCCATCCTTAGTTCACAGCTTTAATGTTTTTTTCTCAGAGGAGCTTCTCTGACCCTCCAGATCCTCTGTGAAACAATATTGTGTCAGCATAATTATCAGCAAAATTGTAATGATGGTAACTAAACAGCTAATAGTATATAGTTGATCCTCTTTATTTCTAGATTCTGTACTCACTAAAATTTATTTGTAACCTGAAAACCAATACAGAGCTATCACAGTCATTCCTGGACATGCACAGGATAGAGAAAGATCTGAGTCACCCTACATGTACTTTCTCAACTGAGGTCAAAAATATGATGTTCTGCCTTCTTGTTCCAGCTCTCATAAATGTGTCCTTTCTGTGGTCTACTTCCTGCCAGTTTTTTCACATTTTTGTGCTTTTTTGTTGGCGATTTCACTGTTTAGAATGGGCCGCTGTATAGCACTAAAGCACTGTCTAATGTTCCTAAGTGCAGAAAGGCTGTGATGTCCTTCCAGAGAAAACCCATGTGTTTGTGATAACTTTCATTTAGTCCTGAGCTCTGGCACGTTAGCCATAAGTTCAATGTTAATGAATCAACAATATATATTAAATAAGGTATCTCTAACTGGAAACACACATGAAATAAGATGGTGTATTGATTCTTGACAAAAATGTGATCAGAGACTGACAGGAACCTAACCCTATATTTCCCTTGGAGCAATGATTCAGTATTCATTAATTCAGTGCACACAGCAACTTCATGGAACAGAACCACCAAGAAAAATAAGAACCTACAGCAATTGTTTTCTTATTATCTCTCTTTCAACAGAATGTAAACTCCAAAAGGGCAGGAACAATCCATCTTAATTATATCTATATTCCCAATACAGGGCCTTGTACATACAGAAGTTTGATAAATATTCATTGATTTGCATGAATGGAAATGAATAGCGTCTCCTAGCAGTAAGGATATGTTCTTTTAATACATTTTACTCCAAAGCCAGGACCATGGATCTCTCGGTGACATACAAACCTCACTCTATCAATATTTTTTGGCTCTCTTAGCAAATGCGAATTGCTGTGGTCTGAATGTTTGTGTCCCCCCCAAATTCATATGTTGAAAACCTAAGGTGATGGTATTAGCCCAAGGTATTAGCCCAAGGTGATGGTATTAGGAGGTGGGGCCTTTGGGAGGCCTTAAGTCATGAGGGTAGATCCTTCATGATTGAGAATAATGCCCTTATAAAAAAACACCCCACAGAGCAACCTAGCCCTTTCTGCCATGTAAGGATACAGCAAGAACTGCAATGTGTACAAGGGCCCTCACCCAACCATGGCTTTCTGGTCTTAGACTTCCACCCTCCAGAACTTCAAGAAATAAATTTCTATTGTGTATAAGCTATCCAGTCTATGATATTTTGTTATAGCACCCACAAAAGACTGAGACACTAATATATGAGTTGAGGAGGAAATGTACTTATGTTGAAAGAATGTTAAATCAGGAAAAAAGACACCTGCATTCTTGTCCCATTCCTGTGGCAACTGTGTGGAGAAGAAGGCCCTCAACTTGAGTCTTTGTTTCCTTATCTAAAAAACAAAATGGACTCTGAGTCCCCTGTCAGCTTTGAGATGTAAGTGTGTATATTATCTGAGCTCACCAGTTCAACCCTTTTTTCCCTTGTGCTACTAGAAAGTGCCTCTGATCCAGCATGTAATCCCAAAATAGCAGGGACTTTTGAGGTCTTGCTGTGCTACATCACAAGTATCTAGAAAGTGTCCAGCACACAGTATATATTTATAGAACACATGAATGAATCTATCTCCTGAGAATCCATACCTCTAGCTCACAATATTAAACCCCTTTTGTATTTGCAGACACTCCAAGAGCAGCTTGGAAGGTGTGACACTATATTAAAATATGCTGTTATTGCAAAACAAGGTTTTTTGTTACTTAGCTTTTTTCTAAGTACTATGTGTTCTGTAGAAAATTTGGTCAAGAAATAAGAAAAATACAAAGGTCTTTTAATAAGCTATCATTCAGAAGTAATAAGTATTAACATTTCAATATATGTTCTGTTTTATTTTCTAGCTCTTCCAGTTTTATTTTATTTTCCAGTCCATCAGGAATTCATTTTTGTATTTACTCAATAAATTTTTAAAATTGTTAATTGGCAACATTTATTGAATAATAAAACATACAAATATCAGCTAAACACTCCACATGTACCCAAGTTAATTCATCACCTCCTTCTTACCTCTCCAAATACACTCCTCCCCATCAACACCCACTCAGTGACACAAGCTAGAATTCTAGAATATTCCGTCACATTTCCCAGTGCTCTTAGTACCTCTAATAGGTTCTCCAGCTCCTTCAGCTCTCCTTAGCAAGCAAAAGGCCTAAGTGTGGCCCTTCCTAAGTCTCCCAGCCTGTCTTCCCACCCTCTTCCACCTTTCTCTGCAATACCAATGTGGGCCAGATTGAACTACTTCCAGCTCCCCAGTCTGCTATGGCCTCCCAGGACCCTAGGCCTCTGTACCTGCTGCTGGCTCATTCCAGAACTCCCTTCACTTAGTTACCCTAAGTTACCCTACCTTCAGGCCCCAGCTTAAATATCACTCCCACAAAGAAATCTTCCTTAACCCTCCAGACTGAGTTTTTTTTTTTTTTTTAAAGATTTTATTTATTTATTTGAGAGAGAGAGAATGAGAGAGAGCACATGAGAGGGGGGAGGGTCAGAGGGAGAAGCAGACTCCCTGCCGAGCAGGGAGCCTGATGCGGGACTCGATCCAGGGACTCCAGGATCATGACCTGAGCCGAAGGCAGTCGCTTAACCAACTGAGCCACCCAGGCGCCCCAACCCTCCAGACTGAGTTAAGAATCCTCCTTCTTGTTCCTTGTGATGACTCCATTATACACCTAATATGATTCATACTTTCATAGTTATCTTTTCTTTCTCCCCTAGGGACTGTAAGCATCTTGACATCTTAGGATTTACCTTATTCATCGTTATATCTCCTAAACTTAGCACAATGTCAGACACAAGGAAGTTGCTCAAAAATGTTCTTTGGAATGAATGAAACTTTCTTTTCTCCACTGATTTGTAATTCTACATTTATGATACACTTAACATGACATGCACTAGGATCTATTTCCTGATCATATTTTGCTTAAGCTATGTCTGCTTATCCTTGTACCAGTATCATCTTATTTTAATGTATAATGGTTTTATGATTTTTTTTTATTTTATTTTATTTTAGTATGTTATGTTAGTCACCATACAATACATCATTAGTTTTTGATATAGTGATCCATGATTCATTGTTTTCGTATAACACCCAGTGCTCCATACAGTACGTGCCCTCCTTAAAACCCATCATCGGGCTAACCAATCCCCCCTCCCCCTCTCCTCTAAAACCCTGTTTGTTTCTCAGAGTCCATAGTCTCTCATGGTTCATCTCTCCCTCCAATTTCCCTCCCTTCATTTTTCCTTTCCTTCTCCTAATGTCCTCCATGCTATTCCTTATGTTCCACAAATAAGTGAAACCATATGATAATTGACTTTCTCTGCTTGACTTATTTCACTTAGCGTAACCTCCTCCAGTCCCATCCATGTTGATGTAAAAGTTGGGTATTCATCCTTTCTGATGGCTGAGTAATATTCCATTGTATATATGGACCACATCGTCTTTTTTTTTTTAATTTTTTTATTGTAATGTTAATCCCCATACATTACATCATTAGTTTTAGATATAGTGTTCCATGATTCATTGTTTGTGCATAACACCCAGTGCTCCATGCAGAACGTGCCCTCCTCAATACCCATCACCAGGCTAACCCATCCTCCCACCCCCCTCCCCTCTAGAACCCTCAGTTTGTTTTTCAGAGTCCATCGTCTCTCATGGTTCTTCTCCCCCTCCGATTTCCCCCCCTTCATTCTTCCCCTCCTGCTACATTCTTCTTCTTTTTTTCTTTCTTAACATATATTGCCTTATTTGTTTCAGAGGTACAGATCTGAGATTCAACAGTCTTGCACAATTCCCCGCGCTTACCAGAACACATACCCTCCCCAGTGTCCATCACCCAGTCACCCCATCCCTCCCACCCCACCCCCCACTCCAGCAACCCTCAGTTTGTTTCCTGAGATTAAGAATTCCTCATATCAGTGATGGACCACATCTTCTTTATCCATTCATCTGTTGAAGGGCATCTCGGCTCTTTCCACAGTTTGGCTATTGCGGACATTGCTGCTATGAACATTGGGGTGCATATGGCTCTTCTTTTCACTGCATCTGTGTCTTTGGGGTAAATACCCAGTAGTGCAATTGCTTGGTCATAGGGTAGCTCTATTTTTAATTTTTTGAGGAACCTCCACACTTTTTCAAAGTGGCTGTACCAACTTGCATTTCCACCAACAGTGTAAGAGGGTTCCCCTTTCTCCACAACCTCTCCAGCATTTGTTGTTTCTTGCCTTGTCAATTTTTGCCATTCTAACTGGTGTGAGGAGGTATCTCAATGTGGTTTTGATTTGAATTTCCCTGATGGCTAATGATAATGAACATTTTTTCATGTGTCTGTTAGCCATTTGTATGTCTTCTTCAGAGAAGTGTCTGTTTATGTCTTCTGCCCACTTTTTGACTTGATTATTTGTTTTTTGGGTGTTGAGTTTGAGAAGTTCTTTATAGATCTTGGATACCAGCCCTTTATCTGTAGTGTCAGTTGCAAATATCTTCTCCCATTCTGTGGGTTGCCTCTTTGTTTTATTGACTGTTTCCTTTGCTGTGCAGAAGCTTTTTATCTTGATGAAGTCCCAAAAGTTCATTTATGCTTTTGTTTCACTAGCCTTTGGAGATGTATCTTGAAAGAAGTTTCTGTGGCCAATGTCAAAGAGGTTACTGCCTATGTTCTCCTCTAGGATTTTGATGGATTCCTGTCTCACATTGAGGTCTTTCATCCACTTTGAGTTTATCTTTGTGTATGGTGTTAGAGAATGGTCAAGTTTCATTCTTCTGTATATAGCTGTCCAATTTTCCCAGCACCATTTATTGAAGAGACTGTCTTTTTTCCATTGCATATTTTTTTCCTGCTTTGTCGAAGATTATTTGACCATAGAGTTAAGGGTCCACATCTGGGCTCTCTATTCTGTTCCATTGGTTTATATGTTTGTTTTTGTGCCAGTACCATGCTGTCTTGGTAATCACAGCTTTGTAATATAGCTTGAAATCAGGCAACGTGATGCCCCCAGCTTTGTTTTTCTTTTTCAACATTTCCTTGGTGATTCGGGGTCTTTTCTGATTCCATACAAATTTTAGGATTGTTTCTTATCTAATAAGGTATACCCTCCCACACATTACTCCCATTTTCCCATCTGTTTAGTCTGTTAGATGAGAACTACATGTTAGATTTTTCTTTAACTCTTTGTAAACTTCCTTTTGTGTTGTAATAGTATTACATTAGACCTAGGAAGAAAATTGTATGATCCACAACTCATACTTTTATCTCTTCCTCTGAAAATTTTGTACTTCTCATTTCTGTTACTTGGGTTACTTCACTGGCTACAACTTCTGGGAATAATAAATACGGTGGTGATGGGAGATATCCTTGGGAATGTGTCTTACTACTTAGATTTTATTAGTATTTTAGGGTAAAAATTACTTAAGAAAGACTAATTTAGGGGCACCTTGGTGGCTCAGTCAGTTGAGCATCCAAGTCTTGATTTTGGCTAAGGTCATGATCTCAGGGTCATGAGATCAAGCCCCACATCAGGCTCTGCACTGGACATGGAGCCTGCTTAAGATTCTCTCTCTCCCTCTCACTGTGCCCCTCGCCCCCCACCTCCAGCTTGTACTCTCTCTCTCTCTCTTCCTAAAGAAAAGGAAGAAAAGAAGGAAGGAAGGAAGGAAGGAAGGAAGGAAGGAAGGAAGAAAGAAAGAAAGAAAGAAAGAAAGAAAGAAAGAAAGAAAGAAAGAAAAGAAAAAAAGAAAGAAAGAAAGAAAGAAAGAAAGAGAAAGAAAGAAAGAAAGAAAGAAAGAAGAAAGAAAAAAGAAAGAAAGAAAGAAAGAAAGAAAGAAAGAAAGAAAAAGAAAGAAAGAAAGAAAGAAAGAAAGAAAGAAAGAAAGAAAGAAAGAAAGAAAGAAAGAAAGAA
>NW_022589756.1:5010945-5013445 GCF_004348235.1 Phoca vitulina
GAAAGAAAGAAAGAAAGAAAGAAAGAAAGAAAGAAAGAAAGAAAGAAGAAAGGCTAATTTAATGCAGTACTACATGAAATGAAACTATTTACAAGGAAGAAAAACCAGAACCTAGTCTATCTAAGTGGTCTTTATCCTAAAGGTTTTGATATTCCCTCAGAAACATAAAATAATAACTTAGCTTCCCCAAGTGAAATGTCTAATAGCTGCTAAGCTTCTCATCCCTCTTCAGATTTATCTTTCTTTCCAACATTGATCTGTGGGAAGAAAACTTTGTATAACCCTGACCAAGATGGTTAATAGACATTGCACAGTTTTCGTTTCCTGTTTTTGCTTTTCTCTGTTTTGTTTCTTGAGAGTGCAGGTTGCAGTTCAATTTGTCCATAGCCTTTCTGGAAAGTTGGAGCCCAACCCTCAGTTTTTGTTTTTGAATAACTTACAAAGTCAAACTATCATTTGTGGACCTCTTGGTAAGTGTAGGAATCATGCTAAGTATTTTGCATGCATTGTCTCATTTAATGTTTTATTAATCAGCATTCTCCAAAGAATAGAATATATATATATGTGGAGGGGGGGATATATATGTGTGTATAGGATATATATATATGAGTATGGGATGTATATATGTGTGTAGGATATATACGTGTGTGTAAAGAATATGTATGTATATATATGTATGTATATACATATGTACTCCATATATGTAAGTCTATTATATACATATACATGCATAATACACACATATGCATTTAATAGATTTATTTTTAAAAATTGGCTTACATGATTGTGGTGACTGGCAAGTACAATGTCAGTAGGGCAGCCTGATAGGCTGGCAACTCAGACAGAATTTCTTTCTTTCTTTCTTTCTTTTTTTTTTTAGAGAGAAAGAGAATGCACACAAGCAGTGGGGAGGGGCAGAGGGTGAGACAGAGAGAATCCCAAGCAGGCTCCATGCCCAGCACAGAGCCTGACATGAGGCTCAGTCTTGCAACCCTGAGATCACAACCCGAGCTGAAATCGAGAGTCCAACGCTCAACCAACTGAGCCACCCAGGTGCCCCTCAGAGAGAATTTCTATGTTATAGTCTTGAGGTAGAATTCCTTCTTCAATTTATCTCTTTCCTCTGGAATTTTACTATAAGTAGCAAGGACAAACCAGGCCATACCTTTTACATTTTGTGTGGAAATCTCTTCAGCTAAATACCCAAATTTGTCACTTACAAGTTTTACTTTCCATCCAGCAATAGAACATAATTCAGACATATTTTCTGCCAATTTATAACAGGGATGGCATTTCCCTTGGTGTCCAATTATAGGTTCCTCACTTCCTCTGAGACCTCATCAGAAGCACTTTCACATTCATATTTCTAGCAACATTCTGTACATAATTAGATAGATAGATGATAGATGATAAATAGATGATGATGATAGATGATAGATAGATAGATAGATAGATAGATAGATAGATAGATAGATGATAGATAGATAGATAGATGATAGATAGATAGATGATAGATAGATAGATAGATGATAGATAGATAGATGATAGATAGATAGATAGATAGATGATAGATAGATAGATAGATGATAGATAGATAGATGATAGATAGATAGATGATAGATAGATAGATAGATATTCTCTAAGACCATAGAAGCTTTCTCTACAGCTTTCCTCTCTTTTTCCTGAGCCCATATTAGACATTAGTCCATATTTCTACCAACAATCTCTTCAGAGAAATCTAGATTCTTTTACTTGAGTGCCTCAAAATTCTTCCAGCCTATACTCATTACCCAATTCCAAAGCTACTTCCACCTTTGTCAGTATTGGTTACAGCAGCACCATACTTCCTGATTCAAAAATCTGTATTGGTTTCCTTAGACTGTCTAACAAAATATTGCAAACTGGATGACTTAAAACAACACAAACTTATTCTGTCACAATCCTGGAGGCTAGAAATCCAAAATCAGGGTGTTGGTGGGCCATGCTCCCTCTGAAACTTCTAGAGGAGTTTCTTTCCTTGCCCCAGGCATAGTTTCTGAGCCCAGGGTCAATGGCATGGGCTTTGGTGTCTATGCCCAGCAATGGTTACAGCAGTATCTCCTCTGAGCAGTTCCACAGTGTGATCTGGGGATTATGCCTCAAGGGCTATTAGCCCTCAAGTCCAGTTCTTTTGTTCTCTTAGAAATTTTGTCCTCAAGTCTGGTTCTCTTGTTCTCCTAGGAATTTTGCCATTTACTTATTATACTTTCAAATACTGCATCTGCCTAAATTATCAGGATAAGATTTTTAAGGTTTTTTTTATTGTGTTGTTAATCACCATACATTACATCATTAGTTTTTGATGTAGTGTTCCATGATTCATTATTTGCATATAACACCCAGTGCCCCATGCAGAACGTGCCCTCTTTAATACCCGTCACCAGGCTAACACATCCCCCCACCCCTCTCCCCTCTAGAACTCTCAGTTTGTTTTTCAGAGTCCATCGTTTCTCATGGTTCA